>NC_053024.1:312118878-312210728 GCF_003073215.2 Triticum urartu
AAGAGAGAGATTCGGCAACCTTCAAGCGGAAGCCCAACGAGGGTGTCGGCCACGGCCTACCTAAACACTCAAGTCTGTATTCCAGGTTTATCGCCTATCTAGGTTCCATCCGCAGGGAGTCCGGCCGAGGTTTCCACATACGGCCCGAACGATGTGAACAGGGTTCCTGAGACACCAAACGGGTGACTCGGTACACCATGCCACGGTGTATCTACCGCATCATAGCCCACCCCTAGGGTCAGCGCTACGCACGGCCGCCAACACATAACCTACAAACACCAGAAACTAGTTGCAACTCCTAGACAGAGTACTAGGGTGATTAAGAAGCCGAGAGGGTCCATTGGTTTCGGGCCCAATGTATGGTAGTAACTGAATCTTAAATCACACATACAGATCTCAGTTCTTAGGGACGGCCTCAATGAAACAACCCACCATGTACTCCTACATGGCCTCTCATCGATACCTTTACCAAATCATGTTCAACACATCCCTCACATTATCGACATAATCATTTCACTCTAGCCCATCACCCAGATGAACCAGACCTGACACAACTCTAAGCATAGCAGGCATAGCAAGGTAGGAAACACATAGATGGCTTAATCAATTCCTACACATGCTAGTGGGTTTAATCTAGTTACTGTGGCAATGACAGGTCATGCAGAGGATAGGGGTTCAACTACCGCATCACACAACAGTTTGAATCGTTGTTGTCTTAATGCAGTAAGTGAGAGCAGAAGCGAGAACATGGGATTGTATCGATACGATCAACGGGGCTGCTTGCCTGATGGAGTGGTAGTAGGGTACTGCCCTTCAGTTGGATACTCGGAGATATCCTCGGAGGCAGAACCTACCACGAAAGACACCACAGAATATAATCAACACATGGCAATATGCAACAATATGATGCATGCTATGACATGGCAAAATGATGTGTCCTGCCTAATGCAATGTGAAACAAGTTGAAATGGGTCCATTTGAATCAAAGATTCAAATGGAAGCTTAAGTTCTTATGCATAATAAGTGTATTAGCTTGTTTCATCTAAACAGCAAGTTTATAGTGTTTTTTCATGCATGAAACCATTAGAGATGGAAAGATTGAATTTTTTTGATCATTTTTCATATATAATTTGTTTGATTTGGAGCTATGGTTGATTTTCTATGATTTTTAGAAGTTTTGGCTAATTTTTGGAATTTCCTATATAAAAATAAATCCAAAAAATAAATAACTGCGTCGGCACTACGTCACTGTGACGTCAGCGAGTCAAAGGCGCCATCCCAGGTCAAACCTGGCGGCTGGGACCCACACGTCAGTGAAACATCTAATTAACAGGGTTAAGTTAACGCTAACTAAACTATCAGTGGGGCCTGGGCCCGCATGTCAGTGACCTATTGTGTTAACTAAAAGTTAATTAGCGCTAAACTAAAATTAGCAGGGCTCTGGGCCCACCTGTCATTGACCCAGGGGAGTTAAACCCCAGGTCAAATGAGGTCAACTCGCTGGCGGCTTGACGCCGGCGACGACAGACGCGGCAGAGGGCTTCGGAAAACGCCCACAGGCGACCATTTGCGCGTCGGAGAGGCTCTACGCGTTGCTGGGAGCAAGCCGCAGCGTTTGGTGGCAGTAGTTGGGCTCGGGGTTGCCAGAAACGACGCCGGCGATGAGTTTGGCGGCGGCCAGAGTCGGGTGAAGATGAACCCGAGGCTACGGGGCACGGCGAGGCATGTGGGGTGGTGCGTTGGGTTCCTGGGGACATGGTGAGTGCGGTGACGCGCTCGGATTCGAGCTTATGCGTTTGTGGCCACGACGACGACATGGCCGGCGGAGCTGAGCTCTCGGCCGTGATGGCCAACGGGGTTAGGGGGTAGCTCGAGTGACGTGGCTAGGGGGAGAAGAGAGAGGAGCTCACGGCGAGCACAGCGGTGGCCTCGGAGAGCTTGGGGAGGCAGCGAGTCGAGCGCGGGGTCACCGGTGATCTCGGAGCCCGAAGGTTGAAGAAGAGGTCGAGGAAGACGTTGCAGGGCTTCCGGCATTGCGTAGCTCAGCGAGGAGGTCGAGGGAGATGCGGTGGAGCTCGTGGACACGGTGGGGCGGCACGGGGATGACGGTGGCTACGGCTACGGCGGCAAGACGGCGGCGGCTGCATGGGCCATGGCTTCGGGGGAGCGAGGGAGAGAGCAGGGGGAGGAGTGAGGTGTCCAGGGGGTCGAGGGGAGGCCGGGGAGGCGGTTCAGGCGTTGCGGTGGCAAGGGATGCAGGCAGGCAGGGAGGTGGCATGTCGCCATGGCGCGCGCGTGCGCTGTCTCCCTCCTCTGCCTACTGGCAGAGGTAGAGGATGACTGGCATGGGCCCTGTGGGTTAGGACCAGCTGGGCCAGCCAGGTGGCTGCCGGCTAGGTGCCAGGTGAGGCCCAGGTGGCCTTCTTCTCTCTCTCTGTTTTCTGTTTTTATTTATTTTCTATTATTTCTGTAACTTTAGGGCTTTATTAAAAATAGTTAGGCACTTACAAAAATCCTGAAAATAATCATAGGCTCTGTTTAGATTATTTCCAACAACCCACACTTATTTCCAGAATTATTTGAGCATTTAAAATATTTTATAGTATTTAAATGCCCAAATTCAAATACTTATGATTTAATTCAAAAAAATCCAGAATGTCCTAGAAAAGAGTGCACCTTTTTTGCCAGGGGTTTTAGCCCAATCCAGAAATGATGAACATTTTGTGAAGGGCATTCTGGGTTCATTGAAACCAATTTTAGTAAACCCTAGTTGGTTTAAGTGGGTGCTGGGGGTTCTGTTACCCCATTTCATCTTTCTGGGAGAATTAAACATGATGCACATGAACTTGCTAGGGTGTGACAATACCAATGCATACATATGTAGTGTAGCTCCTTGCTTGCGAGTACTTTGGATGAGTACTCACGGATGCTTTGCTCCCCCTTTTCCCCCTTTCTATACTTGATTGCTGCGTCCAGACGTTGGAGCCCAGGAGCCAGACGCCACCGTCGACGACTACTACTACTCGGGAGGTGCCTACTACTACGTGCAGCCCGCTGACGACGACCAGGAGTAGTTTAGGAGGATCCCAGGCAGGAGGCCTGCGCCTCTTTCGATCTGTATCCCAGTTTGTGCTAGCCTTCTTAAGGCAAACTTGTTTAACTTATGTCTGTACTCAGATTTTGTTGCTTCCGCTAACTTGTCTATGATCGAGATCTTGTATTCGAGCCCTCGAGGCCCCTGGCTTGTAATATGATGCTTGTATGACTTATTTCATTTGTAGAGTTGTGTTGTGATATCTTCCCGTGAGTCCCTGATCTTGATCGTACACATTTGCGTGCATGATTAGTGTACGATTGAATCGGGGGCGTCACAGCAAGCAAGACTGTAGTACACTTTGTGCTCCAGACTTGAGCCTCATCCACACCGCTCTCACTGGTGAAGAATTATAACCTTGGAGCGATTGTTGCACGTAGACTCCACAACGCTAACAGTGGCTATTTCTATGGTGGAATATATGCCACGCGTTTACACACAGATGGGCTGGGTGTTGCACTTTGCCCTTTGATCCTATCCTACCCACGCAGTATTTAGATTTTTTTACCCTAAAGGAACATAAAATTCTCAAGGGAAGAATTGACAACTTCACTTATAATCTGCTGTTTAACCAAACATCTGTTGTGCACACATATTTGCGTGCGCCTGCTCTTTTTGATTATCACAGCAAAGGAAGACATTTTGTTCTTGAGAGCGAGGCCCGAGCTCACAACGCAGCAGTAGAGGCAACACGGTAGGCCGAGGCATCCGCACCGAGAGCCTCCATGAGCTACCACGCCAACTACTATCCAGGATTACTGATCTACTACCAAGTTAGGCCAAAAGCCTAAGCTTGGGGGAGTAGCATGTTTCTCACCGACATTACATTCATGTTCACTTATTTATCTGTCGTGTTCACACTTTTTCATTGTATCATCCATGTTTAAATTTTATTTTTCTTGCTTTCTTCTTGTGTGTTTGAAAAACTTTAGAAAAACAAAAAAATAGTTGTAGTTAGTTTATTTTCCATGCATGCTTAGCTGTAGCATTAAAAAAAAACCAAAAGATTTCCTTGTTCTTCTTTTGCTTGTTGGGAGCTTTCCCGTGTAAATAGTTTTTCTCGTTTTTGCTTTTCCCTTTTATTTGCTTGTTCAAGAAAACCAAAAACTCCAAAAATATTTCAGTGTGTTTCTCTGATTCTTTTCTTTTATTCGAGTTGTACCAAGGAGAAGACCACGATGAAAATGTTGAGTGGCTCTCATATGAATAATTGTTGAACTAATAAAGAGCCCATTTTACCTTGTCTTCTCCTGTTGAATAAAATGTTTGCAGATTCCAGCTTAGTCCATGGCACTCTTGCACTATTATTATTTTCATATCGTTCGGTCGTGCAAGTGAAAGGCAATAATGATGATATTCGATGAACTGGCTGTGGCAGAGAGAAACTGGTATGAACTCGACTTGTTCTGTTTGTGTAAATATGTTTAACCTAGTATCCATGATTCAGCCCATTATGATTAAACATGTTTGCAATGACAATTAGAGATTATAGTTTCTCATGCCATGCATAAGTAGCTGGGAGTGGATAATGATTTATCTTGGATATCAACATTGCGTTAAAATGATTGTGATGTAGTATGATGATATGGTATCCTCCTCTGAATGTTCGAGTGGCTTGACTTGGCACATGTTCATGCATGTAGTTGAATCAAAACCAACATAGCATCTATGATATTTATGTTCATGGTGTTCATATCCTACTCATGCTAGTGTCCAATGTTACTTACGCATAATGCATGATCATGATCGTTGTTGCTCTCTAGCTGGCTCTTCTCAATCTAATTGCTAGCCTTCGCCTGTACTAAATGGGGATTCTGCTTGTACATCAAAAACCCTGAACCCAAAGTTATTCCAGATGAGTCCACCATATCTACCTATATGCAGTATTACCTGCTGTCCTAAGTAAATTTGCATGTGCCACCTCTAAAAACTTCTAAAATATCCGTTTTGTGTGCCTGGATCGTTCATGGAACGACAGGAGGTAGTCGGTATCTTCCATGCTAAGCGGGTTATTCTCAGGTCGAGTGTTTATTCACTCGCCATCGCACGAGAAAAGGGCGGTAATAGGGATGCCCAGTCCCAAACTGCAAAATACAAAAAGAGTTAATCGCTCGAATAATCAAACAAAAACTCCCAATGGAGTCAAAACCTTTACTTTTATCGCTTGGGAACTGCCACTAGCTTGTTTAGCATGGGAGATATTGATAACTGATAGTCGTGAAGTAAATGAGAAGGGTGCATGTCTCAAAATATCATTTATCTCTGTTTTAAAACATGAGCTCTGGCACCTCTGCAAATCACTGCTTCCCTCTGCGAAGGGACTATCTATTTACTTTTATGTTGTGTCATCACCTTCTAAAACAAGCATTAGAACCTGAGAGCACATCTGTCATGACTTATGCATTGTGTGTAGCTAATGTTGGGTGCATCATGACTGGATATTTTCTACCATGAATTACAATGTTTAGTCGTTGCTTGGAGCCAAGACCTACCGAAGGGGACACTTGGGTGGGCACAACCCACTAGGGCGCGCCCCCCTCACCTGGAGCGCCCAGGTGGGTTGTCCCCACCTGGTGGCCTCGCAGACCCTGAAACCAACGCTATAAAATCCTATTTCGGAGAAAAAAATCAGGGAGAAAAAATTATCGCGATCCACGAGACGGAGCCGCCGCCAAGCCCTGTTCTTCCTCGGGAGGGCGGATCTGGAGTCTGTTTGGGGCTCCGAAGAGGGGGATCTTCGTTCTTCATCATCACCAACCCTTCTCCATCGCCAATTCCATGATGCTCCCCAGCGGGAGTGAGTCATTCCTTTGTAGGCTCGCTGGTCGGTGAGGAGTTGGATGAGATTCATCATGTAATCGAGTTAGTTTTGTTAGGGCTTGATCCCTAGTATCCACTATGTTCTTAGATTGATGTTGCTATGACTTTGCCATGCTTAATGCTTGTCACTTTGGGCTCGGGTGCCATGATTTCAGATCTGAACCATTTATGTTATCACCATTATATCCATGTTCTAGATCCGATCTTACAAGTTATAGTCACCTACGACATGTTATGATCCGGTAACCCCGGAGTGACAATAACCGGGACTTCTTCTGGTGATCACCGTAGTTTGAGGAGTTCATGTATTCACCGTGTGCTAATGCTTTGTTCCGGATCTCTTTTAAAAGGAGGCCTTAATATCCCTTAGTTTCCAATAGGACCCCGCTGCCTCGGGAGGGTAGGACAAAAGATGTCATGCAAGTTCTTTCCATAAGCACGTATGACTATTTACGGAATACATTCCTACATTATATCGATGAACTGGAGCTAGTGTCATATTGCCCTAGGTTATAACTGTCTCATGATGAATATCATCCTACAGGTCACCGATCCAATGCCTATGAATTTGTCTTATATTGTTCTTGCTAAGTTACTACTGCTATCATCACTGTTACACTTGCTACAAAACTACTTCTATCACTGTTACCGTTACCGTTATTGTTGCTACTATTATCAAAACTATCATATTACTTTGCTACTAATCATGTTGATGCAGATAATTAATCTCCAAGTGTGGTTGAATTGACAACTCAGCTGCTAATACCTTCAAATATTCTTTGGCTCCCCTTGTGTCGAATCAATAAATTTGGGTCGAATACTCTACCCTCGAAAACTATTGCGATCCCCTATACTTGTGGGTTATCAGAGGCTTGTCCAAGTAAGGACAACAGCCAAGCACCGGTCCACCCAAATATCAAATTATCAACGTAAGGAATGCGAATCATATGAGCATGATGAAAACTAGCTTGACAATAATTCTCATGTGTCCTCGGGAGTGCTTCTCTTTATATAAGAGTTTGTCCAGGCTTGTCCTTTGCTACAAAAAGGATTGGGCTACCTTGCTGCACCTTAGTTACTTTTGTTACTTGTTACCCATTACGAATTATCTTATCACAAACTATCTGTTACTGATAATTTCAGTGCTTGCAGAGAATACCTTGCTGAAAACCGCTTGTCATTTCCTTCTGCTCCTCCTTGGGTTCGACACTCTTACTTATCGAAAGGACTACGATATATCCCCTATACTTGTGGGTCATCAACCACCTACTCATGTGTTGTGATCAAGAGATTCCATTCCTACCATTTGAACCTTGATTTCTAGCCTCTTCAAGTTGCTTTCCACTCTAATCCTTCTCCTACCCAAGCCAAACCCGTGAGAGAGAGATTGAGTGTTGAGGAGACTATCATTTGAAGCACAAGAGCAAGGAGTTCATCACCAACACAACATCTATTACCTTTAGCAGTGGTGTCTCCTAGATTGGTTAGGTGTCACTTGGGAGCCTCCAAGATCATGTGGAGCTGAACCAATGAGTTTCTAAGGGCAAGGAGATTGCCTACTTCATGGACATCTACCCGAGTGAGGCTAGTCCTTCATGGACGGAAGCCATGGTGGAATAGACAAGGTTGCTTCTTTGTGGGCCCTTCATGCGTGGAGCCCTCCATGGACTCGCGAAATCGTAACCCTTTGTAGGTTGAAGTCTCCATCAATGTGGACGTATGATAGCACCACCTATCGGAACCACACCAAAAATCACCGTGTCTTCATTGCGTTTAAAATCTCCAAACCCCTCCTTTACTTACATGTGTAATGTTTTACTTTCCGCTGCTATACTCTTAGAACTGCGTGTGCAAGGTCATACCAGACTTGGTAGAAATTGCTAAAATCCGCCCACAACTAAAATTGGGAAAAGGATAGATTTTTATTTGGTCAAATAGTCTAACCACCCCCCCCCCTCTAGCATACTTTCCATCCTACACGGGTTCCACGTGTGATATGTGGTTAAGTGCACGGCACGAACCGAGGGGTTTTTGCTTGATAATGCTACACAAATCCGGAGACAGTTGCCTACTTCTTGAGCTTGCGTTGGTTTTTCCCTTGAAGAGGAAAGGGGTGATGCAGCAAAGTAGAGTAAGTATTTCCCTCAGTTTTGAGAACCAAGGGTATCAATCCAGTAAGGAGAACAAACGCGCAAGTCACCAAATACCCGCACAAACAAACAACAACATTGCACCCAACGCGATAAGAGGTTGTCAATCCCTTCACGGTTACTTGCAAAGGTGAGATCTGATAGAGATAGATAAACGGTAAAGTAAATATTTTTGGGTTTTATAGATCAAAGTAAAGGATTGCAAAGGAAGTAAATTAAACTAATTATGAATGGAAAATAGAAGATTATAATGATGGAAAATAGACCCGGGCCATAGGTTTTTTCACTAGAGGCTTCTCTCAAGATAGAAAAGATTACGGTGGGTGAACAAATTACTGCCGAGCAATTGATAGAAAAGCACAAAGTTATGACGTTATCTAAGGTAGTGATCATGAATATAGGCATCACAATTCGTGTCAGGTAGACCGAAAACGGATTCTGCATCTACTACTAATTACTCCACACATCCACCGACTCTGCCTGCATCTAGAGTATTAATTTCATGAAGAACAAAGTAACACATTAAGTAAGATGACATGAATGTAGAGGAATAACTCAAGCAAATATGAATATAAACCCCATCTTTTATCCTCGATGGCAACAATACAATGCGTGCCTTGCTGCCCCTACTATCACTATGAAAGGACACCGCAAGATTGAACCCAAAGCTAAGCACTTCTCCCATTGCAACAAAAACCAATCTAGTTGGCCAAACCAAATCGATAGTTCAAAGAGACTTGCAAAGATATCAAATCATGCATATAAGAATTCAGAGGAGATTCAAATAATATTCATAGATAAGCTGATCATAAATCCACAATTCATCGGATCTCGGCAAACACCTGCAAAAAAGTATTACATCGAATAGATCTCCAAGAACATCGAGGAGAACATGGTATTGAGAATCAAAGAGAGAGAAGAAGCCCATCTAGCTACTAGCTATGGAACCCGTAGGTCTGTGGTAAACTACTCACGCTTCATCGAAAGGGCATTGGTGTTGATGTAGAAGCCCTCCGTGATCGAAATCCCCCTCTGACAGGGACACCGCAAAAGGCCCTAGATGGGATCTCATGGGTACAGAAGGTTTCGGCGCGTGGAAAAGTGTTTTCGTGGCTCCTCCTGGTGGTTTGGGGATATATGGGTGTCGGGGGTTGGGTGCGACATATGCCAAAGGATGGCTTATCATGGTGGGGGCGAGTAGAACGTCGCCGGTGCCTGGAACAGGATAAGGCGAAGGCATGCACGCCGGCGAATCTTACCCAGCTTCGGGGCTCTCCGGGGAGATAATACCCCTACTGCTGCTCTGCGGGTCTCCGCATGATCACTATGGCAAAGTGTTTACACGGTTGCTCCTCGAGCTGTTTCCTGGAGGTAGGAGAAGGCAAGGCTAGCTCTCTCCTTCCTATATGATCTGGTCTAGTGCTAATGGATTCCAACCCTTTGCATGGATGCCCTGGGGGGTTTATATAGGCCTACCCCCAGGGGTACAATGGTAATCCGGCTGGGCGCGGGCCCAGCCGTCAGTCTCTCTGGCCACCGTCTTATCCGCCGACTCCTGGGGGCCCGCCGACTGGCTCGGTACGGAGCCGACAGGCCGCGTCCGCCGCGGGCGGGTCTTGCGGCTGTAGATTACTGTAGCCGTGCCTCTAATGATGCGGGCTCGGTCATGAGGTCGTGGCGACAGCTCCGCGTCTGGCGGGCGATCACTGTGGCCACTCCCTGTCGCGTCTGATTAATGGCGCGTGGGGCCCGTGGGAGGGGCCGGCCGACTCCTGGGGCCGACTCCCATCCGGGCCGACTGGTGGCGCTCTCGCCGTCTTTCGTACGCCCGCCGAACTGGTGGGACCCATCATCCCTGGGTCGTACCGGCAGGCCGTCGTGGGCACAAGACTCCGCCTCTGGGGCTGACGTCAGGGCCGGCATGGCAATAGTGTCGCGTCGCGCGGAGATCTCTGCGGGTACGGCATACTGTAGCCACGCCTGCCCTTGGAAAAAGGGGTGGGAGTGGACTTACTATGTCCACTCCCCGTCTCGTCGCTCTTTAGGAGGGCATGGGGGTTGTTGGCGTCGCAGGCCGACTCCCCAAGGCCAGCTTTTCTGGAAGTCACCAGTCAGGAGTCGGCTTATCCTGAAGTCGTCCCTAGGACTCGGCCGCGAGTGGGCAGTCGGCCGCCTCGCCGCCGAATCTCAGAAGACGGCTCTTCGTCTTGGGGTCTCGAGGGGCGCAGTCTGCCTCAATGTCTTGAAAGGTTCTGGGCCTGGGTTAGCCTACCCGTGGCCCATTACTCCGACAATGGGAATATATAGGCGAAAGAATTAGGTCAGGAGGTGCATGAGGGGCCCACAAGGGTGGGGGCGCCCTACCCCCCTGGGCGTGCCCTCCGTCCTTGTGGTTGCCTCGTGGCTCCTCCGACTTCATCTCCAAGTTTCCTGGTTGTCTTATGGTCCAAGAAAAATCATCGCGAAGGTTTTATTCCATTTGGACTCCGTTTGGTATTCCTTTTCTGTGAAACTCAAAAACAGGGGGAAAACATGAACTAGCATTGGGCTCTAGGTTAATAGGTTAGTCCCAAAAATAATATAAAATAGCATATTAATGCATATAAAACATCCAAAATAGATAATATAATAGCATGGAACAATAAAAAATTGTAGATACATTGGAGACGTATCAACGGTCGCTTTATTGATTAGACGTGCCAATAGCAGTAACCTCAAGCTTTGCTAACACGCCATGGTGACATCTGAAAAAACCACACGGTCATCTAGTGCGCTTAGCGGTTCAGGCTTGGTCAAAGTTGTCAGAAGACGGCCAGGTTGGCGCCATTATCCCGGCGTGGGAAGACTTCATCACTAAGGTAGCTCTGCATGGGTAGGGTCTTCTGATATGACGAGTGGATAAAAGCTACTTGGGAAGCTCGATTGGGGCTCCTCGGATGCCTGAAGTATGGTATTCCTTAGATAGAACTTGATCACTTTGGGGGTGGAACACGCAAAGAAGTTGTGGAACCAGTTTGAAAGCCCGAAGACCAACAATGGTGGACGGTAGTCCGAGGACAGTCTCGGGCTTGAAGACCGGTTCGATGGCTCCTGATGGTGTCCCATATAAGGGGTGCTAATCGGATCGGCTCCGCAGCATGTGGGCCGGGCCGAGGACCCCCAAACAACCAACCAGTGGGCCACATTCGTCAGGCCCCCGGAGGAATCATACAAAGACTTGGCGCATACTTGAAGTGTAACCCTAGGTATCCCCACGTCTATATAAGCCGAGGGGTGTAGACTGTAGAGGCCAACTCGTTCATACTCGATCACGACATATATCGACATGTACTTTGTACCCCATCCATCAATACAACAAAGCAAGACGTAGGGTTTTACCTCTTCGAGAGGGCCCGAACCTAGTATACGTCGGTGTCCCTTCGTTTCATGTTACCATCTAGCCAAGACGACAAGATCGGGACCCCCTACCCGAGATCTACCAGATTTGACACCGTTACCATACATGACACATCCTACATTCTTTGTTATTGTGCTAAAGTTTAGATTATTACCTATACACATTTGATTGTGTAACGCCTCGCCTGCGTGTTGGGATTAGGAGATCATGCCTGAATCTCTTAGAATGCATGTTTTTTGGAAAGTTTGCATTTTTAAAACACGGTTTGTATCTCTTTTCTCTCTCTGCGACTAGTCAAAAAAGACGAGTCACGGACTTTAACGATGCATTTGCAGATGCGGCGTGCTCACTAGTGTATTTTTCATCTACTATCATTGTGTTGAAAATTATTTGGCCCCATCACAAGGCATAGACAATTACCTTTTTTGTTTCTATTTGAGGGGCACGTGCATGCCTAGTTCATATATAAGAGGTTACATCATCTTTCATATACAGGTGACCATAATCCAATTCGTCATAGTCCATCTCCTCAACCAAACGAAGAACGATTTTTTTCGAGAGTATGCCAAAGGTGCACCATATTTTTATATAAGGCAGAGGAAAAATATACAAGAGGTTGAACTAAGATGCGAACATCTCCTTCAGTCGAACCTCACACCAACACCAACTGGAAGAGAACCTAGCTAATCTCTCACAAAAGGATCTATACCACCTACATCGAGGCCGACGAGCTTCCACTCCTTGACCTCAAAGAGCACCTGTAGCACAAGTTGGTCACGTGTTTTTTGATCTGCCGTACGATTGAACACCCTAGCATTCTGTTGCTTCCATAACACCCAAGTTGTCCCAATCACAAAGGAGTCGAAGCCATGCAAGACTCTGCCCAAAAGTTTCTCCTCCTGTCGAGCCACCAGTCCTTGAAAGTAGTGAGAGTGTTGGGGGGGGGGGGGGGGTAGGACATTCAGGTTGAGCCCCTTGAAGCAGTGGTGTCATACCTCTCTCGGATAGACACAGTGGGCTAAGATGTGGTCGACATCGTCTTGCTCCTACAGGCAAGTAAAACATGTTGAAGGCTCGTCCTGGAGACCGTGTCTGGCCCGTCTGTCAGAGGTCCAGAGCCTGTATTGCACCATGAGCCATGTGAAAATCTTGCATCTGAGAGGTGCCCAACTCCTCCAGATGCATATCGCGGTTGGCGATCACACTAGCCCCAAGGCCAGTCTTTGGTAAACCGATTTAGCCGTGGGTTTCCCAGACGCGTCTGCCGATTAATGGAACTAATCAGGCACAAGCTTGTTACGTAGGATAGTGGTGATCGCCGCGCACAGATTGGCAAATCCACAGGTGCGTCGTGAAAGTGATGTCACCCTCCACATCCAAGAACCATGCATTATCAATCAAAGCTTGCTGGACAGTCCTGTTGCTGCGCGCCCTTGTGCTCACCAGCGCGAGGATGGCGGGTGCAATCTGATACGTCTCCGTTGTATCTATAATTTTTGATTGTTCCATGCCAATATTCTACAACTTTCATATACTTTTGGCAACTTTTTATACAATTTTTGGGACTAACATATTGATCCAGTGCCCAGTGCCAGTTCCTGTTTGTTGCATGTTTTTTGTTTCGCAGAATATCCATACCAAACGGAGTCCAAACGGAATAAAAACTGACGGAGATTTTTTTGGAATATATATGATTTTTGGGAAGAAGAATCCACGCGAGACGATGCTCGAGGGGTCCACGAGGTAGGCGGGCGCGCCCTGGGGAGGCAGGCGCGCCCCTGACCCTCATGGCCACACCGTAAGGCGGTTGATGCTCTTCTTTCGCCGCAAGAAAGCTAATATCCAGATAGATATCATGTTAAAATTTCAGCCCAATCGGAGTTACGGATCTCCGGGAATATAAGAAACGGTGAAAGGGTAGAATCTGAGAACGCAGAAACAGAGAGAGACAGAGAGACAGATCCAATCTCGGAGGGGATCTCGCCCCTCCCGTGCCATGGAGGCCATGGACCAGAGGGGAAACCCTTCTCCCATCTAGGGAGGAGGTCAAGGAAGAAGAAGAAGAAGGAGGGGGGCTCTCTCCCCCTCGCTTCCAGTGGCGCCGGAACACCGCCGGGGGCCATCATCATCACCGCGATCTACACCAACACCTCCGCCATCTTCACCAACATCTCCATCACCTTCCCCCCTCTATCTACAGCGGTCCACTCTCCTGCAACCCGCTGTACCCTCTACTTGAACATGGTGCTTTATGATTCATATTATTATCCAATGATGTGTTGCCATCCTATGATGTCTGAGTAGATTTTCGTTGTCCTATCGGTGGTTGATGAATTGCTATGATTGATTTAATTTGCTTTTGGTTAGGTTGCTATCCTTTGGTGCCCATCATATGATTGCGCGCGTGGATCACACCATAGGGTTATGAAGGAAATATGCCCTAGAGGCAATAATAAAGTTATTATTTATTTCCTTATATCATGATAAATGTTTATTATTCATGCTAGAATTGTATTAACCGGAAACATAATACATGTGTGAATACATAGACAAACAGAGTGTCACTAGTATGCCTCTACTTGACTAGCTCGTTAATCAAAGATGGTTATGTTTCCTAACCATGAACAAAGAGTTGTTATTTGATTAATGAGGTCACATCATTAGTTGAATGATCTGATTGACATGACCCATTCCATTAGCTTAGCACCCGATCGTTTAGTATGTTGCTATTGCTTTCTTCATGACTTATACATGTTCCTATAACTATGAGATTATGCAACTCCCGTTTACCGGAGGAACACTTTGGGTACTACCAAACGTCACAACGTAACTGGGTGATTATAAAGGAGTACTACAGGTGTCTCCAAAGGTACATGTTGGGTTGGCGTATTTCAAGATTAGGTTTTGTCACTCCGATTATCGGAGAGGTATCTCTGGGCCCTCTCGGTAATACACATCACTTAAGCCTTGCAAGCATTGCAACTAAATGAGTTAGTTGCGAGATGATGTATTACAGAACGAGTAAAGAGACTTGTCGGTAACGAGATTGAACTAGGTATTTGGAATACCGACGATCGAATCTCGGGCAAGTAACATACCGATGACAAAGGGAACGACGTATGTTGTTATGCGGTCTGACCGATAAAGATCTTCGTAGAATATGTAGGAGCCAATATGGGCATCCAAGTCCCGCTATTGGTTATTGACCGGAGACGTGTCTCGGTCATGTCTACATTGTTCTCGAACCCGTAGGGTCCGCACGCTTAAGGTTACGATGACAGTTATATTATGAGTTTATGCATTTTGATGTACCTAAGGTTGTTCGGAGTCTCGGATGTGATCACGGACATGACGAGGAGTCTCGAAATGGTCGAGAAATAAAGATTGATATATTGGAAGCCTATGTTTGGATATCGGAAGTGTTCCGGGTGAAATCGGGATTTTACCGGAGTACCGGGAAGGTTACCGGAACCCCCCGGGAGCTAAATGGGCCATGATGGGCCTTAGTGGAAAAGATAAGAGGTAGCCCTACATGGGCTACGCACCCCCTCCTTCCCCTAGTCCTATTAGGACTAGGAGAGGTGGCCGGCCCCCTCTCTCTCTTTTCCCCCTCCGCGAATCCTATTCCAACTAGGATTGGGGGGGAATCCTACTCCCGAAGGGAGTAGGACTCTCCTGGCGCGCCAAGCTTGGCCGGCCAGCCTCCCCCCCTCTAGTCCTTTATATACTGAGGCAGAGGCACCCCAGAAACACACAAGTTGATCCACGTGATCTATTCCTTAGCCGTGTGCGGTGCCCCCAGCCACCATAGTCCTCGATAATACTGTAGCGGAGTTTAGGCATAGCCCTGCTGTTGTAGTACATCAAGATCGTCACCACGCCATCGTGCTGATGGAACTCTTCCCCGACACTTTGTTGGATCGGAGTCCGGGGATCGTCATCGAGCTGAACGTGTGCTCGAACTCGGAGGTGCCGTAGTTTCAGTGCTTGATCGGTTGGATCGTGAAGACGTATGACTACTTCCTCTACGTTGCGTCATCGCTTCCGCAGTCGGTCTGCGTGGGTACGTAGACAACACTCTCCCCTCTCGTTGCTATGCATCACATGATCTTGCGTGTGCGTAGGAAATTTTTTGAAATTACTACGAAACCCAACAGGTTAGTTGTATGTTGATAGGACAATGTATTGGAGGGCAAGAGTGACAGAAGCTTCAACCTAGCATAGAAATTGATGCATACGGGATTGAAGGGGGACCAATATACCTTAATGCTATGGTTGGGTTTTACCTTAATGAACATTAGTAGTTGCGGATGCTTGCTAATAGTTCCAATCATAAGTGCATAGAATTCCAAGTCAGGGATGACATGCTAGCAGTGGCCTCTCCCACATAATACTTGCTATCAGTCTAGTAAAGTAGTCAATTGCTTAGGGGAAATTTCAAAACTCCTACCACCAATTTTCCACACTCGCTATATTTAATTTATTGTTTCTTTATCTAAACAGCCCCTACTTTTTATTTACGTACTCTTTATTATCTTGCAAACCTATCCAACAACACCTACAAAGTACTTCTAGTTTCATACTTGTTCTAGGTAAAGCGAACGTCAAGCGTGCGTAGAATTGTATCAGTGGTCGATAGAACTTGAGGGAATATTTGTTCTACCTTTAGCTCCTTGTTGGGTTCGACACTTTTACTTATCGAAAACTGTTGCGATCCCCTATACTTATGGGTTATCAAGACCTTTTTCTAGCGCCGTTGCCGGGGAGCAATAGCGTGGGGTGAATATTCTCGTGTGTGCTTGTTTTCTTTATCACTAAGTAATTTTTATTTGCTGTTCTTAGTTGTTCTTTATCTTTAGTTATGGATATGGAACACGAAATACCAAAAAAATTAGGTGTACTTTCTGCTCATGGAGATGGGGAACCTCCTAAAACCCTCGATGCTGGTTATGTGAAAAATATTATGTACTACTTTAATAATACTGAGAAAACCCCATTCAATTATGTAATTGGAGTAAAGTTCGATCAACGTGAATACTTTAGGGATTATCGCTTGACACAAAAAGGGAAACTATTATGGGATCAAATTCATATATTGAATTGGTATGCTAGGCAACTATGCTTGAGATATGATTATACTTGTTGCTCTAAGGTGAAGGCTCCACACCTTCCCTTTTTATGCAAATTTAATGATAATAAAACCTTAGCTTCTTATGCTAATGGTATATATGATTACTATGATGTGGAACAAATAGAAGAATTTGTTGCTTTTATGGGTGCTTATGCAACTGAATCTATGTTTAAAGAGTTTGAAGATTTTGATGAAGCTGTTTATAGACCTGAAAACTTAGCTATCCTGAAATATTGTTATGAGAATTATGAATACAATTACGATATTAATGCACTTATTGAGAAAGTCTCCGCTGTCCAAGAAGAGACTAATATTTTGCAGGAGTCTATGGAAGAAGAAATTGATGAAACTGTGAGCTCATTGGATGAAAAAGATGAGGAGGAGAGCGAAGAACAAAAGGAGGAAGAGCGGATTAGCTACCCATGCCCACCTTCTAATGAGAGTAACTCTTCAATTCATACATTGTTTAATTTCCCTTCGTGCTTACCGAAGGATGAATGCTATGATGATTGTTATGATCCCGTTGATTCTTTTGAAATATCCCTTTTTGATGATGCTTGCTATGCTTGTGGCCAAGATGCCAATATAAACTATGCTTATGGAGATGAACTTGCTATAGTTCCTTATGTTAAACATGAAATTGTTGCTATTGCACCCACGCATGATAGTCCTATTATCTTTTTGAATTCTCCTGACTACACTATATCAGAGAAGTTTGCACTTATTAAGGATTATATTGATGGGTTGCCTTTTACCGTTGCACATGATGATTTTGATGAATATAATATGCATGTGCTTGCTGCTCCTACTTGCAATTATTATGAGAGAGGAACTATATCTCCACCTCTCTATGTTTCTAATATGACAAAATTGCATGAAACTGTTTATACTATGCATTGGCCTTTACTATGTGTGCATGAATTGTTCTTTTATGACATGCCGATGCATAGGAAGAGAGTTAGACTTCGTCACTACATGATACATGTTACCTTGTGCTCACCACTAAATTACAAATCATTGTTAATTAAAATTGGCTTTGATATACCTTGGGATCCGGGTGGATCCATTACTTGAGCACTATATGCCTAACTTAATGGCTTTAAAGAAGGCGCTGCCAGGGAGACAACCCGGAAGTTTTAGGGAGTCATTTATTTCTGTTGAGTGCTTTCATATAGTTTAAAAACAACAAAAATAAAGAGGGGAACCCAAAACTTTTTCAAAAAGGAAAGCAAAAGTGAGTAAGACAAGCATTGTTGAAGTGGGAGCTAGCCCTGAACTTTGTTCATGCTCACGGAAACTTTGTGAATCTTGATTACAGAAACTTTTCAATAAAAATAATTATCCCCTTGTACAATTCCATTGTATTATAAAAATAATGTGCCAAGGTTTGCCTTTAGGATGTTTACATTTGCTTGATGATTTGTACGATGCAGGACAGAAACTTTGGCTGTAGTGCGCGATTTTACATTTTTAGCTGGAACGTCAAATGGTTCTGATTATTTTTGCACTGTCTTCCTATACAAATTTTTTATTTTACCTAATTTTGGTAGAATTTTTCAAGTATCAGAAGTATGGTGAATGTTCAGATTATTACGGACTGTTCTGTTTTAGACAGATTCTGTTTTTGATGCATAGTTTGCTTGTTTTGATGAAACTGTCAATTTATATCAGTGAATTAAGCCATGAAAAAGTTATATTACAGTAGACACAATGCAAAAACAAAATATGAATTGGTTTGCAATAGTACTTAGAGTAGTGGTTTTCTTTATTATACTAACGGATCTTACCGAGTTTTCTGTTGAAGTTTTGTGTGGATGAAGTGTTCGATGATCGAGAAGGTCTCGATGTGAGAAGAAGGAAGAGAGGCAAGAGCTCAAGATTGGGGATGCCCGAGGCACCCCAAGTAAAATATTCAAGGAGACTCAAGCGTCTAAGCTTGGGGATGCCCCGGAAGGCATCCCCTCTTTCTTCAACAAGTATCGGTATGTTTTCAGATTCGTTTTGTTCATGCGATATGTGCAATCTTGGAGTGTCTTTTGCATTTAGTTTTCATTTTTATTTTATGCACCATGCTGGTATGAGATAGTCCTTGGTTGATTTATAGAATTCTCATTACACTTCACTTATATCTTTTGAGTATGGCTTTATAGAATGCTTCATGTGCTTCGCTTATATCATTTGAAGTTTGGATTGCCTGTTTCTCTTTACTTAAACAACCGCCATTTGTAGAATGCTCTTTTGCTTCACTTAGATTTGTTAGAGCATGGGCATATCTTTTGTAGAAAGAATTAAACTCTCTTGCTTCACTTATATCTATTTAGAGAGATGACAGGAACTGGTCATTCACATGGTTAGTCATAAAATCCTACATAAAACTTGTAGATCACTGAATATGATATGTTTGATTCCTTGCAATAGTTTTGCGATATAAACATGGTGATGTTAGAGTCATGCTAGTGGGTAGTTGTGGATTAGTAGAAATACTTGTGTTGAGGTTTGTGATTCCCGTAGCATGCACGTATGGTGAACCGTTATGTAATGAAGTCGGAGCATGAGGTTTTATTGATTGTCTTCCTTATGAGTGGCGGTCGGGGACGAGTGATGGTCTTTTCCTACCAATCTATCCCCCTAGGAGCATGCGCGTAGTACTTTTTTTCGATGACTAATAGATTTTTGCAATAAGTATGTGAGTTCTTTATGACTAATGTTGAGTCCATGGATTATACGCACTCTCACCCTTCCACCATTGCTAGCCTCTCTAGTACCGCACAACTTTCGCCGGTACCATAAACCCACCATATACCTTCCTCAAAATAGCCACCATACATACCTATCATGGCATTTCCATAGCCATTCCGAGATATATTGCCATGCAACTTCCATCTTCATCATATACATGACTTGGGCATTCATTGTCATATTGCTTTGCATGATCATAAGATAGCTAGCATGATGTTTTCATGGCTTGTCCGTTTTTTGATGTCATTGCTACGCTAGATCATTGGACATCCCGGTACACCGCCGGAGGCATCCATATAGAGTCATACTTTGTTCTAGACATTGAGTTGTAAGTAAATAAAAGTGTGATGATCATCATTATTAGAGCATTGCCCCAGTGAGGAAAGGATGATGGAGACTATGATTCCCCCATAAGTCGGGATGAGACTCCGGACTTTACAAAAAAATAAAAGAGGTCAAAGAAGCCCAAATAAAAGAAGAGGCCAAAGAAGCCCACCAAAAAATAAAAAAATAAAAAAAATGAGAGAAAAAGAGAGAAGGGGTAGTGCTACTATCCTTTTTCCACACTTGTGCTTCAAAGTAGCACCATGTTCTTCATATAGAGAGTCTCTTGAGTTATCACTTTCATATACTAGTGGAAATTTTCATTATAGAACTTGGCTTGTATATTCCGATGATAGGCTTCCTCAAATTCCTTAGGTCTTCATGAGCAAGCAAGTTTGATGCACACCCACTTAGTTTTAGTTAGAGCTTTCATACACTTATAGCTCTAGTGCATCCATTGCATGACAATCCCTACTCACTCACATTGATATCTATTGATGGGCATCTCCATAGCCCGTTGATACGCCTAGTTGATGTGAGACTATCTTCTCCTTTTTGTCTTCTCCACCATCATATTCTATTCCACCTATAGTGTTATGTCCATGGCTCACGCTCATGTATTGCGTGAAAGTTGAAAAGGTTTGAGAACGTCAAAAGTATGAAACAAATTGCTTGGCTTGTCATCGGGGTTGTGCATGATGTGAATATTTTGTGTGGTGAAGATGGAGCATAGCCAGACTATATGATTTTGTAGGGATAACTTTCTTTGGCCATGTTATTTTGAAAAGACATGATTGCTTTATTAGTAGGCTTGAAGTATTATTGTTTTTATGTAAAATGACAGATTATTGCTTTGAATCACTCGTATCTTAATATTCATGCCATGATTAGATATGTGATCCAGATTATGCTAGGTAGCATTCCACATCAAAAATTATCTTTTTTATCATTTACCTACTCGAGGACGAGCAGGAATTAAGCTTGGGGATGTTGATACGTCTCCGTATCTATAATTTTTGATTGTTCCATGCCAATATTCTACAACTTTCATATACTTTTGGCAACTTTTTATACTATTTTGGGGACTAACATATTGATCTAGTGCCCAGTGTCAGTTCCTGTTTGTTGCATGCTTTTTGTTTCGCAGAATATCCATATCAAACGGAGTCCAAACGGAATAAAAACTGACGGAGATTTTTTTTGGAATATATATGATTTTGGGGAAGAAGAATCCATGCGAGACGATGCTCGAGGGGCCCACGAGGTAGGGGGCGCGCCCTGTGGAGGCAGGCGCGCCCCTGACCCTCGTGGCCACCCCGTAAGGCGGTTGATGCCCTTCTTTCGCCGCAAGAAAGCTAATATCTGGATAGAGATCGTGTTAAAATTTCATCCCAATCGGAGTTACGGATCTCCGGGAATATAAGAAACGGTGAAAGGGTAGAATCTGAGAACGCAGAAACAGAGAGAGACAGAGAGACAAATCCAATCTCGGAGGGGCTCTCGCCCCTCCCATGCCATGGAGGCCATGGACCAGAGGGGAAACCCTTCTCCCATCTAGGGAGGAGGTCAAGGAAGAAGAAGAAGGGGGGCTCTCTCCCCCTCGCTTCCGGTGGCGCCGGAATGCCGCCGGGGGCCATCATCATCACCACCAACACCTCTGCCATCTTCACCAACATCTCCATCACCTTCCCCCCTCTATCTACAGCGGTCCACTCTCCCGCAACCCGCTGTACCCTCTACTTGAACATGGTGCTTTATGCTTCATATTATTATCCAATGATGTGTTGCCATCCTATGATGTCTGAGTAGATTTTCGTTGTCCTATCTGTCGGGGATATACCCCGCGGTATGACCCTGCCGGAATCATGACCCGGCCGGGCTTGGCGACTCACCAGAAACCTGGCTGGAGCTTGGCGACTCACTGGCGATCCGCCCGGACATGGCGGTTTACATGTAACCCGCTTGGACATTGTGACTCACTGGAGACCCGGCGGGCGGATCAGACGGACGACAAGGCCCAAGACCCAGCAGGCCGACTTATACTCTGGTGGGCCGGCTTAAGAGGAAAGGGATGACGAATATTTCCTTTATGAGGAAGCAAGACCCGGACTTGTATTCAACTTATGAGAAAGGATAGACTAGTCCTAGTCCTACTAGGACTCCACATGTAACCCGCCCCTTCAACATATATAAGGAGGGGCAGGGCTCCCCAAAGAGGGACAAGAAAATAATTTCTAGGGCTAGACACAAAGAGCCGGCTTACCGGCAACTCCCTCATGATCATAATGAGACCTAGCCACAAACAGCATGTAGGGTTATTACCGGATGATGTTTCCCGGGGCCCGAAGCTGTCTAAACCCTTGTCTTGTGTTGCGTCTCTTGATTCCGCTCAACCCCTCTCAAGCTACCACATAGATGCATTGGCCTCGCGACTAAGTCCTCACACTAAGGACATCTGCCGTGACAATTCCACGACAGTTGGCGCCCACCGTGGGGCTCGCGCACTGTGGTGTTGAGTTCTTGAAGGGATCTTTTCTAGGGTTCGAGAAGCTCGCAATCATAAGGATAATGAAGAACCGGCGCTGAAAGTTGCACATCAACAAACAGATTTTACGTGTTCGCTGTGAAGATTTATACAGTCAACGAGCCGTCGGAACAAGGTTTAAAAAGATCAAGTTCAAGAGAAGCTAGGGTTTCATTGTTTAGCCGACAAAGGTGACGAGATCCGTCAAAACCACCCCTACGCCAAGTCCGAGATCAACAAGAAGTTAATCTGTTTTATGTGTGTGGTCAAAATGCTGCAAGGTTACGGCTGGATCTGTTGAGTTCTGTCTGTCGTTTTTTTGCTATCTACGAGATCAAGTTTCACCAAAAAAACAAAGACCAAAAACAAAACAGAAGGAGGCCACGACCGGGAAGACACGGAGAGTCAAACCGACAGCGACCGAGAAGAGGATGTGGATAGCGATTGGACTCGAACTCCACCATGACCGATCTTGAGCCACCGGCCGCCGTCGTCACCTACGCAGCTGCTGCCGCCTCATCGCGCTGTGCTGAGCCGCCGGTCACCTCCGCACCGTTCCACAGTTGCGGCCTCTTCCGACGCATCAAACCGCTACGGCGGCGTCGCCTGGAGACGCTTCCTTCTCGTGTTATCTCCAGGCCGCCTCACATCAACCTGCCGTTGTGGCATGTCCCGGCGCGATTCCACGGGCGAGTTTGCTGGTCTCCGTCAAGTCGCCGGCGCGCCTCTATGTCACTCCGAACCGAGCTGCCACACTCCAGCCGCCTAGCGCCAAGCTGCTGACGCCCGTCTGTACCCCGAGCGGCCCTGCCATAGGTGCTTTGACCCACCTCTATGAGTCGCCGCAATTGCGACCTTGCTGAGCCGACTGCGGCCTCGTTTTCCTCCAGAGCAGCCGCTGCGGTCCTTGCATCTGAGTCGGCTCTCGCTACCCCTTACGGGCGGACTCCGAGTCGCCCCGGCCGGATCACCGCCACCGTGTCCAGATACGACCCGCGTACGACCCCCGCACTGGCTCACCGTGCTTCGCTCCTGTTTCTGCTCTCCTCGTTTCTGCCCGGGCTAGGTACCAGCTTTCTTATAGGTCAGCTGGCCGTCGTCTTGTCTCGCGCGTCGCGGCTGGCTATGATGGTGACTCTATGTCGCAAAGATGCCCTTGCCATGAGTAGTTACAGCAGTTATGCATCGCGTCATATCCATCCATGTCAACATTCGTGAGTTTTGCGAAGACCAAATCCTAGGCGGCTCCATAAAGCATCTGCTAAATTGCTGCAGTCGCTGTCGTGGTTCTAAGTATGATAGTAGAATGGGGAGTAGGAATGCAGAGGCAAGATCCTAGCTATGGAGGAGTTGTACACGCGAGTTTTACAAGTTCAGGCCCTTCTCGGAGGAAGTAACAGCCCTACGTCTCGGAGCCCGGAGGTGGTCGACTGGATTATGCACGTGTGTGTTACAGGGGGTGCGAACCCTTGTCCCTGAGGAGGGGGTGGCTTATATAGAGTTCGCCAGACCCCTCCCGCCCTCAGTTACAAAGGGTTTAAGGTACATAAAGGCAGAGACGTTACTGGTAACGCCTGTAATAAAAGTATATAAATGACCATTAAGCTATGACTTAAGTCCCGACCGTTGCAAAGTGAGTGGCTCTTAGTCTTCTGGTAGTCGAGTGATTGTTTGTATGGTCGAGTGTCTTCAAGACTGTCGAGTGGAACGTGGCTTTATGGTCGAGTGAACGACGATTTTTCTTCGACTGCTTCTGGTTCTTTAAGGGATGTCCTTGGGGAGGGTATCTTGATCAGATCCATGACCCTACCCTAGGTACGTGAATTCATCATTAGCCCCCGAATGGATCAGGGTTTGAGTGAGGAAGGAGTTGAGAACACTTCCGACTAATTCTTCGTGCTATGAGTATATCTTGCTCTAGATCAATGAACTGAGGGAATAACATCAACTTCTTTTTCAGTTGCCTTGGTCCATTCTTAGTTTTTGTCGAGTGAACTTTCACGGTAGAGTTCCGAATGACGATTTGGAGGATGTTTTCCGTCTGACAAGTTGCTCTGCTCTCTGCGGATTTCATGGGGTTCGAATTTTGGGAAGCGCGTCGAACGGGCGAGGCCGTGGTAATCGGAACGGATTAGGCAGGTCGCCTCGATCCCCGCGCCACCTTTTTTGCCACGTATCGTGCGCGTGACTATTGCGGGATTTGTTTAGATCGTCTGGGCCTACAAGTCAGTCACTCGGGAATGACCTTATAAAAGACACCGGGTCGGGCCTTTGAACTGTGCGCTCTCATTCTCTTCCTTCTTCCTCAGACTTCTCCGCCGCGCCCGCTTCCGTTCTCGGCGTCGCAACCTCGGTCGGACTCGATCCGCCGCCATGGGAAAAGAGAAGATGGTGGCGTTGGAGCGCGCAAAGAAGGCGACCGCGAAGGCGAAGGGCAAGAGGACCAATCGGGCGGATCCTCGTCCAGATCCAGCCTACCGCCGGGCTGGATCCAGGGTGACTGGATCCGCTCGACGATCAGCCAGGACGACCTCGACGACATGGTGGAGGGGGGACTGATCCCCCACGAATCAGCGCGGCTCCCGGGGAACGAGACTGAGCCGCAGTTGTGAGAGGGTGAGTGCGTTCTCCTTGCCACTCACGTCGACCGCGGGTTTTCTTTGCCTCCCCATCCTTTATTTCGTGGCTTTTTGAACTTCTTCGAGGCTCAACTCCACCACTTTACTCCAAACACCATAGTTTATCTGGTTGCCTTTGTGTCAATGTGCGAAAATTTCTTGGGTTGTCGACCGCACTGGGGTCTCTTCAAACACATATTCACCTGTCGCTCCCAGTCGGTCAGAAGGCCAATCCGAGTGATGAGAGGACGCACGTGATCCAGATGTGCGGGGGCCTCGGGATCCAGATGAGGAACAAGAGCACCTTCCCAGCGATGATCCTTCCCGACTCGGTCCGGGGCTGGCAGTCGACTTGGTTTTACTGTAAGGACCAGCCGACCCCGGGTTAGTCGACTGGACTTCCCCCCTTTTTCCTGGCTCGAGTGGAGAAGCCCTCCTCCTTGAGGGTGATCCCAAAAGAGAAGGCGCAGGTCAAGGCGTTGGTCGAGCGGGTCGTCCAACTTGTCCGTGATGGAGTGACTGGGATGGACCTGCTGGAGGTCTTTCTCAGTCGACGCATCCAGCCGCTTCAGGCCCGTGATCATCCGATGTGGATGTACTCGGGACTTGAGGACTCCACTCAGATCCACCCGGAGGACGTCAGCGAAGACACGGTGGAGAAGTGGCTGAGGGGAATCACCACCAACAAAGACAACCCCCGGGGGTCTAGGAGGGTGATTCCATTCGACCACTCGCGCCAGCCGGAACAGGTATGATTCCACTTTTCCAAGTATCTTCTTGATTCACTTTGTGCACCTTGTTGATGGTCGACTGTATTTCCTTTGCTCGTTGTCCTTTCAGGCCCTCATTGATATGTACTCGATGCCCAATGGAGTGCAGGAGCAAGGCGTCGAGGAAGGAGCGAGCGGGGGCGAGAGCGGCGAGTGGCACTCGGATGCCGAGGAGGACGGGGAGAGCGACGACTCGAGTGATGACGAGGAGGTCGACTCGCCTCCTCACAGAGAGAGAAGATCCAAGCACGCTCACAACCCGGCGAGCACCCCGGTCCTGGCGACCGCGCCGACTGGGCAAACTTTGAAGCGCTCCCGGAAGCCTTCCCCAGCGCCGATTGAGAAGGCTTTGAAGCAGCTCAAGGTTGTGCTGCCTCCTACGCCAAAAACATCGAAGGCCACCACCTCCAAACCACCAAAGGCTTTGCCCAGAATCAAAGTGACCATCTCCGAGTAATCATCTGACCTATTCTTTTCGTCGATTCGAGCAACAGAACGTAACCGACTGAGTGCGAACATTTGCAGTGCTGCTACATCAGGAACCTCTTCCTATCAGTACCGAGTCGAGGAGATGGAAGATGCGGTTACCTCCAACCCAGGTAAAAACTCTTATGATCTTGTTCTTGATTACTTGGTCGATTGAATTCTAGCGGATCACCTGGGGTCGACTGAACTTCTCTGCATCTCCACCCAACGTCGTCGATCTCCTAGATGACGACAAAGACGTGGCTCCCAGGCCCAGAAAGAGCAAAAAGGTAGCGGCTGGTAAGACGTCTCAGCAGGGACCAACGACAACACCAACCGTCCGTCAATCTAAAGACGCGGGCGGGGCCTCTGTAACTTTCGTTGTACCCTTGTCGAGTGAGCGCCCCGCACCGTCGACTGTACCAGTGTTCCCTTCAGTCGTCCAATCTCCCGCCCCGGAGCTCCAAGATGTTGCACCTGGGTCGTTTGCCTCCTTCTTCACTAGCTACCCTGTTCCAGAAAGCCAGTCGGATGTGGCTGCGGAAGCCATCCATCAGGCTAACGTGATGATGGAGCGGATGAAGATGGTGCATGAGGTAGCCAGGCTGCTTACGATGCCAGCGCTGCTCTCCGGGCCAATGTCCAAGTAACTAGACTTTCGACTGACCTTGTTCTATTAGGATATGCTACCCAAAATATCTTCTTCCATACATTCTCCTGTTGTTTGCGTCGAATCTGTACACCCACTGGGTGTTTTATTGTCTTTGGTATTTGCGCTCGTTCACTCGGTCTGGGCGAGTAGGATCTGAACCGGTGGGGGCGCGCTAAGTGCACCCACTAGGTGTAGTCCCCGAGACCGCAGTCGACTGCTGGCAGTCGACTGGGGTCTGAGTTCTTTCTTCCTTTCTTTTCTTCCACTCGACCCAGACGGACCGGTCGAATGAGATCTGAACCGGTGGGGGCACGCTAAGTGCACCCGCTGGGTGTAGTCCCCGAGACCGCAGTCGACTGCTAGAAGTCGACTGGGGTCTGAATAGTTTTTTTTACTTGACCCGGGCGGACTGGTCGAGTTGGGTCTGAATCAGCGGGGGCACGCCAAGTGCACCCGCTGGGTGTAGTTCCTGAGACCGCAGTCGACTGCGTGCAGTCAGCTGGGGTCTAAGTGAACTCTTTAAGTTTTGTTCACTCAAAAGTAAATAACCTTTGATCTTGTCGATTGACACGTCTTTTGCCTCCTGCAGAAATCTTGTACTCTCATTTCCAAGTTCCCTGAACTTGAGGAGAAGCAGAGGCAACTCAACCTCGACTTGGAGCTAGCCCAACAGAATTTGAAGAAAGCTCAAGATGAAGCTGCTGGTATGGAAGGTAATTGCCTGTCGACTGTTCACGTCGATCGTCTTTTAAAATATTTCTTCAATCTCTTGTTTGATCCGATTGCTTCTTTTGCAGAGAAAATGAAGTTGGCTCTGGAGAAAAAGGACTCGGACCTTGCAGCTGCACAGAAGGAAGCCCAGGATAAGACTGCCCTTGCAGACCAGAAGCTGGCTTCAGTCGGAGCGCTGGAAGGGGAGGTGAACAAACTGAAGTCCTATCTCAATGAATCTAACCAAGAAGTGAGTCGTCTGAAGAAGGATAAAATTGCCCTGAATGAAAAGCTGGAGTCTGCGGTCCACAAGAGGAATGACATGGAAGCTTATCTGAGAACCCTTGCCAAGAAGCTCTATCTTAGGCTGGAAGGGACTTCTTTTAAACCGACTGTGTTGATGCTTGCAAACGAATCCTGTCCGGTCGACTCACTAATTTTTTGACTGCAGAATTCTATCAAGACTTTGACGAGGAAACTGGAAAGGTCGAGACGGGTCTGGACCCTATCGCTTCTCCAGTTTGCGACGAAACTGCTATGAACGTGCTCCGACTGGAGTCTCGTGTCGCTAGCGTCACAAGTTACCTTGCACGTCTGAAGGTGGCAGTCTCACGAGTCGACTCATTGCTCTGGCCACGGGCGACGCTTCAAAATGACCTGGAATCTATGATGGCTCGACTTGACGAAATCCCCGATCGAGTGCAAGAATGGAAGAAGTCCTCTGCCCGGTGTGGTGCTGACGTGGCGCTGTCCTTGGTACGAGTCCACTACAAGGAAGCCCGTGAAGACAAGCTGGCGGCGATCAAGGTCGCCAACACCAAAAGGCATGACTTCCAGTCCTTTATGGTGACTTTCATCGCTGCTGCCACTAGGATCGCAGATGGGATCGACTTGGACGAGTTCGTCGAACCAGCCAGCCCTCCTCCTGCCGAGTGAACAAACTTGCGAGATTTGAATCTGTCTTAAATTTGCCTCGGAATGCCGAGTGATTGCTATAACCGTTAAACTCCTTTGGGCTTGATGCTCGAATACTTTTGATTTGATGCTTGGAACTTTAGAATTTATCCGAATTGCTTTTGAGGTCTGCTCCATTGTATATGTGGCGTAGCTCAGAGGAGAAGGCTACAGTCGACCTGCGCTTCGCCGTCCTTGCGGACAAGGATGGAGCGTACGTTGTAGTTGTGGCGTAGCTCGGAGAAGAGGGCCGCGGTCGACCCGCGCCTCGTCGTCCTTGCGGACAAGGATGGAGCGTATGTTGTACTTGTGGCGTAGCTCGGAGAAGAGGGCCGCGGTCGACCCGTGCCTCGTCGTCCTTGCGGACAAGGATGGAGCGTACGTTGTACTTGTGGCGTAGCTCGGAGAAGAGGGTCACGGTCGACCCGCGCCTCGTCGTCCTTGTGGACAAGGACAGAGCGTACGTTGTACTTGTGGCATAGCTCGGAGAAGAGGGCCGCGGTCGACCCGTGCCTCGTCGTCCTTGCGGACAAGGATGGAGCGCACGTTGTACTTGTGGCGTAGCTCGGAGAAGAGGGCCGCGGTCGACCCGCGCCTCGTCGTCCTTGCGGACAAGGATGGAGCGTACGTTGTACTTGTGGCGTAGCTTAGAGAAGAGGGCCGTGGTCGACCCGCGCCTCGTCGTCCTTGTGGACAAGGATGGAGCGTACGTTGTACTTGTAGCGTAGCTCGGAGAAGAGGGCCGTGGTCGACCTGCACCTCGTCGTCCTTTCGGACAAGGATTTTATAAACTTAGGTGAGTGCTGGACTGTGCTAAGCCTCCCGAGTGGGAGGATTGCTCACCACTTGGTAGGATTTTACAAACTTAGACGAGTACTCGACTGCAGCTAAGCCCCCGAGTGGGAGGATCGCTCACCACTCGGTAGGATTCAACAAACTTAGGCGAGTACTGGACTGCAGCTAAGCCCCCGAGTGGGAGGACCGCTCACCACTCTGTAGGATTTTACAAACTTAGGCGAGTACTGGACTGCAGCTAAGCCCCCGAGTGGGAGGACCGCTCACCACTCGGTAGGATTTTACAAACTTAGGCGAGTACTGGACTGCACCTAAGCCCCCGAGTGGGAGGATTGCTCACCACTCGGTAGGATTTTACAAACTTAGGCAAGTACTGGACTGCACCTAAGCCCCCGAGTGGGAGGATTGCTCACCACTCGGTAGGATTTTACAAACTTAGGGGAGTACTGGACTGCAGCTAAGCTCCCGAGTGGGAGGATTGCTCACCACTCGGTAGGATTTTACAAACTTAGGAGAGTACTGGACTGCAGCTAAGCCCCCGAGTGGGAGGATTGCTCACCACTCGGTAGGATTTTACAAACTTAGGCGAGTACTGGACTGCAGCTAAGCCCCCGAGTGGGAGGATTGCTCACCACTCGGTAGGATTTAACAAACTTAGGCGAGTACTGCACTGCAGCTAAGCCCCCGAGTGGGAGGATTGCTCACCACTCGGTAGGATTTTACAAACTTAGGCGAGTACTGGACTGCAGCTAAGCCCCCGAGTGGGAGGATTGCTCACCACTCGGTAGGATTTTACAAACTTAGGCGAGTACTGGACTGCAGCTAAGCCCCCGAGTGGGAGGATTGCTCACCACTCGGTAGGATTTTACAAACTTAGGCGAGTACTGGACTGCAGCTAAGCCCTCGAGTGGGAGGATTGCTCACCACTCGGTAGGATTTTACAAACTTAGGCGAGTACTGGACTGCAGCTAAACCCCCGAGTGGGAGGATTGCTCACCACTCGGTAGGATTTTACAAACTTAGGCGAGTACTGGACTGCAGCTAAGCCCCCGAGTGGGAGGATTGCTCACCACTTGGTAGGATTTTACAAACTTAGGCGAGTACTGGACTGCAGCTAAGCCCCTGAGTGGGAGGATTGCTCACCACTCGGTAGGATTTTACAAACTTAGGCGGCTAAGCCCCCAAGTGGGAGGATTGCTCACCACTCGGTAGGATTTTACAAACTTAGGCAAGAACTGGACTGCAGCTAAGCCCCCGAGTGGGAGGATTGCTCACCACTCGGTAGGATTTTCTTTCGAGCTTAGGCGAAACGGATTCGCGGCTAAGCCTCCCGAGTGAGAGGCTTGCTCATCACTCGGTAGGATTTTCTTTCGAACTTAGGTGAAACGGATTCGTGGCTAAGCTCACCCACTGGGGGATTTTAGAGGTAAGTAAAAACAACAACAATCGTGCGTGAAGACTGAAAATCTCTTGTCTTTGATGAACAAATTACAAAGGTACTTCTTATTACATTTTATTCAAACAAGTGCTTAAGTGTAAAAGGGGTGAAGAAGCTCCGCGTTCCAAGCCCGTGGCTCGTCCTTCTGATGCTCAACGCTGTAAAGATGGTATGCTCCATTGTGGAGAACTTTTGCGACGATGAAGGGGCCTTCCCAAGCCGGGGCAAGCTTGTATGGTTTCTGTTGATCCACTCGAAGAACCAGGTCTCCTTCTTGAAAGGTTTGACCCCTCACGTTTCTGGCGTGGAATCGACGCAAGTCTTGCTGATAAATGGTCGACCGAATCAAGGCCATCTCTCTTTCCTCCTCTAAGAGGTCGACTGAATCCTGCCGGGCCTGCTCTGCTTCCTCTTCGGAGAAGAGCTCAACTCGGGGTGCGTTGTGGAGCATGTCACTTGGGAGAACAGCTTCGGCTCCATAGACCAAAAAGAAAGGAGTTCGTCCAGTCGATCGATTGGGAGTTGTCCTCAAACCCCAAAGAACTGACGTCCATCGAACCAAGCGCCTGCTGCATGTTTGAGATCACGCATCAGTCGGGGTTTTAGTCCTTTGAGAATTAGGCCATTCGCTCTTTCTGCTTATCCATTCGACTGCGGGTGAGCGACTGAAGCATAGTCGACTCGTGTGCCTTGAGAAGCGCAGAAAGCTCTAAACTCATCAGAAGCGCAGAAAGTTCCTTTCTGAGGATGTACGCAATGTACGGCACTGTCCAGTCAGGAGTAATGACCAGAACCTCCATGATTAGGTCGACCACGGCTGGGACCTCAACTTCAGTCGGATCTGTGGCGCTCTTAGGCTGTGGGGGCTCTTCAGTAAAAGGATCTTCTTGAACTATCAATGTGTGAATATGTTCCAAAAACACATTGCTGGGAATGGCTTCTCTCTTGGAACCTATCTTTGCCAAGTCATCGGCTGCTTGATTTTTCAGACGGGGTATGTGATGGATCTCTAACCCCTCAAACTTCTTTTCCAACTTCCTCACCGCATTGCAGTAACCAGTCATGGCTGGGCTTCTAACGCCCCATTCTTTCATCACTTGATTGACCATCAAATCTGAGTCGCCATAAACCATAAGGCGACGGACGTTGAGTGAAATGGCCATACATAACCCATATAGGAGTGCTTCATATTCTACTTCGTTATTGGAGGAATCAAAGTGAATCTGGAGGACGTATCTGAGCTTGTCTCCTCGGGGGGATACCAGTACCACCCCAGCACTGGACCCATTCAGCATTTTGGACCCATCAAAGAACATGGTCCAGTGCTCCGGGTGAACTTGAGTCGGCAGTTGCTGTTCGATCCACTCGGCGAGGAAATCTGCTATCGCTTGGGACTTGATAGCTTTCTTTGCCTCAAACTTGACATCTAAGGGAAGGTGTTCAATTGCCCACTTTGCCACTCGACCAGTTGCATCTCTGTTGTGCAGAATCTCCGACAATGGAGCATCGCTGACGACTGTAACAGAGTGATCAGAGAAATAGTGTGCAACCTTCTTTGTGGTCATGTAAATCCCATAAACAAGCTTCTAATAGTGTGGATATCTTTGCTTTGACGGAGTCAGAACTTCAGAAATATAATAAACCAGGCGCTGAACTTTATAAGCTTTTCCCTCTTCTTTCCGCTCGACCACAAGTACTGTACTGACGACTTGTCCAGTGGCTGCTATATAAAGCAGTAAAGGCTCTTTGCTGATTGGGGCAGCAAGCACCGGCTGGGTGGAAAGCAGGGCTTTTAGCTCTGCAAATGTTGCATCAGCTTCAGGAGTCCACTCGAACTTATCTGATTTCTTCATCAGTCGGTAAAAAGGCAGTTCCTTTTCACTGAGGCGAGAAATGAATCGACTTAGGGCGGCCAAACAACCAGTAAGCTTCTAGACATCATGAACATGCACAGGGCGTTTCATCCGGAGTATAGCACCCACTTTCTTTGGGTTAGCATCGATCCCTCGTTCGGAAATGAGAAAACCGAGTAATTTTCCGCCTGGAACTCCAAATGTGCACTTTGATGGATTAAGCTTGATATCATACCTTCTGAGGTTGGCAAAGGTTTCAGCAAGGTCAGTCAGTAGATCAGAACCTTTACGTGACTTGACCATAATGTCATCCATGTGTGCTTCCACATTCCGACTGATCTGAGCGAGCAGGCACTTCTGAATCATCCGCATGAATGTGCCTCCAGCGTTCTTCAAACCGAATGGCATAGTGACATAACAGAAGCATCCAAATGGGATGATGAAAGCTGTTTTTATCTCGTCGGGTCCGTACAGACGGATCTGGTGGTACCCGGAGTAGGCATCCAAAAAGGACAAACGCTCGCACCCCGCGGTCGAGTCGACTATCTGGTCGATGTGAGGGAGAGGAAAGTGATCTTTCGGGCAGGCCCGATTGATATGTTTGAAGTCGATGCACATGCGAAGTGAGTCGTCCTTCTTTGGGACCATGACAACATTGGGTAACCACTCGGAGTGGTAAATCTCACGGATAAACTCAGCTACCAAAAGCCGAGCCACCTCTTCACCGATTGCCTTCCTCTTCTGGACGGCAGACCATCGAAGATATTCTTTGACTGGTTTCACTTTTGGGTCGACTCGCAAACGGTGCTCAGCCAGTCCCCTGGGAACACCTGGCATGTCCGAAGGTTTCCATGCAAAGATGTCCCAGTTCTCACGGAGGAACTGGGTGAGCGCTTCTTCCTATTTGGAGTCGAGTGTCGTTGAAATGTGAGTCGGAGCAGCATTGGGATCTGTCGGGTGAATGTGAATCGACTTTGTTTCGCCAGACGACTGGAATGCTGAATCCGTGGCGGGCTTCTTGGCTCGCAACAAATCACTCGGATCTGCATTTTTTTGATATTCTTGCAATTCTACTACGGCCATCTGTGCATCGGCGATCTTTGAGCCCTTTTGGAAGCACTCTTCCGCCTTCTTCCGACTACCAGTGATAGTGATCACCCCTTTGGGACCAGGCATCTTCAATTTGAGGTACACGTAACATGGTCAAGCCATAAAAGCGTGCATAAGCCGGCCTGCCCAGAATAGCATGATAGGCACTCTGGAAATCCACAACCTCGAATGTCAACTTTTCTCTGCGGTAATTATTGGAATCACCGAAAACCACGTCGAGGGCAATCTGGCCGAGTGATGCAGCCTTCTTGCCAGGAATGACCCCATGGAAACTCATATTACTTTCACTAAGTCTGGACATCGGAATGCCCATTCCTTTCAACGTCTCTGCATACAGTATGTTCAGGCCACTGCCACCATCCATCAGAACCTTAGTCAGTCGGGTGCCTTCGACTACTGGGTCGACCACAAAAGCTTGCCTCCCAGGGGTGGCTATGTGCGCTGGGTGATCGGACTGGTCGAATGTAATGGCAGTCTGGGACCACTTCAAATAACTGGGTGTCACCGGAGCGACCATGTTCACTTCTCTGTTGATGACTTTCAATCGACTTTTACTCTCAACGTCAGCAAAAATCATCAGAGTGGAATTCACATGGGGATAACCATCGTCATCCTCTTCCTCATCCTCAACCTTGTTTGCTTCTTTCTCCTTTTCCTTGGGATGTTTCTCTCGGAATTGTTGGATTAGGAGTCGACACTGCCGAGTGGTATGCTTCGGGTAAATGAAATTACCCTCTTCATCCTTTTTGGTGTGGATGTGGCATGGCAAATCCAGCACATCATTTCCATCTTGATCTTTTACTTTCTTGGGGTTCCACGGTCCCTTGGGCTTCCCCTTGAACTTTCCTTGAGTCACGGCTAAGGCTTCACCAGGAGCAGCCGGCTCGGCCTTGCGCTTCTGCTTCCGACTGGAGTTTCCTCCTCCGATTTCATGGGCAACTATTTTGTGCTTGCCACTCCGGAGTCGGCCTTCTTCTTCATCGTTGGCATATTTGGTGGCAATTTCCATCATCCGAGTCAGAGTCATATTTCCTGTCTGACCGAATTTCATATTCAACTCCCGATACTTGACGCCTTCTTTAAAGGCACAAATTGCCTGATGATCAGACACATTCTCCACCGTGTGATGCAATGTGATCCATCTCTGGATATAATCCCTCAAAGACTCATTCGGTTTCTGAACTCAACACTGTAATTCGGTCAGCACTACCGGCCGTTTGCAAGTACCTTCGAATGTTCTGACAAATACTCGGGCAAGATCTTCCCAAGTATAAATACTGCTTGGTGCTAACTGATTCAGCCATGCTCTAGCCGAGCCCTCCAGCATCAGAGGAAAGTGTTTCATGGCCACTTCATCATTGCCGCCACCAATCTGGACAGCCACTCGGTAGTCTTCAAGCCAAGTATCAGGCCTGGACTCACCAGTGAACTTACTGACTCCAGTCGCCAACCTGAAATTGGGGGGAATCACTGCAGCCCTGATGGCTCTGCTGAAGCACTCCGGACCTGAGACATGCACCCTGCTGCTGGTTGGTAGATCTCTGTCATGACCCTCTCGGTGAGCTCTGTTTCTGTCGACCAAGCCCTGAACGAGAATAGATCTCGCATTAAAGCCTGGCTCTCTGGGGTCGACTGGAATCCCTCGCCCCATACTGTGAGGGCGCCTGCCATCATGTTGCAGAGGCACGTACGACCCACTCCTTGGGGGAGGTGTGGGCACTCGACGACGATCATCGCGATCGACTCGGTGATCATACTGCTCACGGTTTCTGTACTGATCTCGTCGGTCTCCACGTCCCTCACGCCTCAGGGGCGATCTTGGGCTGTGAGCCGACTGAACTGTGTCTGCAACCACGGACCTGCTATGGACCCTATTCCGCGACTGAGATACTGTTGTATTCTGCTCTCCTGCCGTACGGAGCAAAGCTCGGATTTGCACCAAACCTCAACCAGCTTCTGACTGGGAAGGTTAGATCGACTCCGCTATCCGGGCTGCAGCTGCGAGATTCTGGATCGGAGTTCGGTATACCTGAGTCGGAGGCGAAAAGAGTTGACATCGACTGGATTCAGGAGCACGCTGTCAAGCATGCTCGTCGAGTGCGCGCTGGAGATTCTCCAGTCGAGTGCGCTCAGCCAAGTTGGCCAGGCGCGCCTCCTCCAAAGCCTGGGCCTTAGGGGTTTCTCCAACGATAGGAGTGTGAAGTGCATCCATGTTTCGGCGGCGAAGCTCCTCTCTCCGCTGCGAGGAGAGGGGTTCGGGGCGGTACTCTTCATGAATACACGACGGATCGCCGCCCCCATCACCTCCGTCTTCACGGGTGAAGCCAGGAGGACTGCGCGGTCCATTGACCATCAAAACTTCTGCCGCGGGGTCGCTGCTATCGCACTCGGATGCAGTCTCTACGGAGCCAGTCGACAGATCAAACAGACCGTAGAGGGTTTTGTCAGGCTCGATTGCCGTGACTTGAGGGGTGGCCGACTGGCGAGCCACCGCATGCTTCACCCACCGCTGAAGCCTCGATCGACCGGAACATTTGCTCCGGTGGGCCGCAGGGAGGGGGGAAAGCCATAGGAGCCGACCGATACTAGGTCGACGGCTGCCGCAGGAGGACGCCGCGGACGCACGCGCGAAAGTGCGTTGCCCCGCGGACGGGGAGTGCGTCGACGTCGAGTGGAGCCTCCTGAAGCCAAGCGGAGTCGTCGGCGACAAACACGAGCGCGCCGAGACGGATCTCGCGGCCCTCAGCCAAACCTCCGCCTGAAACCATGATGAAGGGGATCGGAAAAACTGCAACTTCTCCAAAAAGTCGCTAAGACACCTGCCCCAAGGTGGGCGCCAACTGTCGTGGTTCTACGTATGACAGTAGAATGGGGGGTAGGAATGCAGAGGCAAGATCCTAGCTATGTAGGAGTTGTACACGCGAGTTTTACGAGTTCAGGCCCTTCTCGGAGGAAGTAACAACCCTACGTATCGGAGCCCGGAGGCGGTCGACTGGATTATGCGCGTGTGTGTTACAGGGGGTGCGAACCCTTGTCCCTGAGGAGGGGTGGCTTATATAGAGTTCGCCAGACCCCTCCCGCCCTTAGTTACAAAGGGTTTAAGGTACATAAAGACAGAGACGTTACTGGTAACGCCTGTAATAAAAGTACATAAATGATCATTAAAGCTATGACTTAAGTCCCGACCGTTGCAGAGTGAGTGGCTCTTAGTCTTCTGGTAGTCGAGTGGTTGTTTGTATGGTCGAGTGTCTTCAAAACTGTCGAGTGGAACGTGGCTTTATGGTCGAGTGAACGATAATTTTTCTTTGACTGCTTCTGGTTATTTAAGGGATGTCCTTGGGGAGGGTATCTTGATCAGATCCATGACCCTACTCTAGATACGTGACTTCATTAGTAGCGCCGTTCCACATGAGTACTAGTTCTACTTCTAGTACGTACATGTGTGTGTGTTACTGTTCGTATAAAAACACCAAAAGGAGAATATGAGTTACTGAGCCGCCAGGGTTTATACATTTGCCAAAGTCACGAGGGAGCTACTCCTCATGGATGAGTTGAAGCCTGTATATGGGCAACCAAACCAAACATATGCATCTGGCAATAAGGCATCAAGTATTCACCTGGAAGATCAAGTCAAAAGGTCAACTATATTGTCAGGATGTGTGCATTGGCAGTTTTTTGATGGAACGATCACATACATGACTACTGTCAGAGAAGATGCTAGCCGTACCCAGGATGGATTTAATATTGATCAGTGTATACATACCAAGAATTGCGAGCATCTACGACCCGCCCGCGGTTGACTTCAGCTTTACCACAATGATCATCAAATTCTGCTGTGGATAATTTCCGGCAAAACGTATCAGGTGAAATTAATCCGGCATATTTTCATTGATACATCTTTCTTTTAAGAACAATTACTTGGTCTATGATATTTTTTCACAGGACCATTATTCCTTTCAAAAAGGTGTTGCAAAAGGGGCGTGAGCAAATATTATTTTTGCACTAGCGCTCATCCTGCAAAGGTTGCTATCCCCGCTACATGAATACACGTGATTAACTTATTGTCCGCCCCCACGGCCGATTCTCCCGCCCGCACCGGTTTACAATGCCGCGGTCGACTCTCCCGTCCACACCGGTTTAAAATGCCACGGCCGACAGATCTGTCAGCACCCGCGGCCGACTCGGCCATGATTGATTTCAGTTTCACCATGGTGATCATTAACTATCGGTGGTTTGATGAATTGCTATGATTGATTTAATTTTCTTGTGGTTATGTTGCTGTCCTTTGGTGCCCATCATATGATTGCGCGCGTGGATCACACCATAGGGTTAGTTGTATGTTGATAGGACTATGTATTGGAGGGCAAGAGTGATAGAAGCTTCAACCTAGCATAGAAATTGATACATATGGGATTGAAGGGGGACCAATATACCTTAATGCTATGGTTGGGTTTTACCTTAATGAACATTAGTAGTTGCGGATGCTTGCTAATAGTTCCAATCATAAGTGCATAGAATTCCAAGTCAGGGATGACATGCTAGCAGTGGCCTCTCCCACATAATACTTGCTATCGGTCTAGTAAAGTAGTCAATTGCTTAGGGGCAATTTCACAACTCCTACCACCACTTTTCCACACTCGCTATATTTACTTTATTGTTTCTTTATCTAAACAACGCCTACTTTTTATTTACGTACTCTTTATTATCTTGCAAACCTATCCAACAACACCTACAAAGTACTTCTAGTTTCATACTTGTTCTAAGTAAAGCGAACGTCAAGCGTGCGTAAAGTTGTATCGGTGGTCGATAGAACTTGAGGGAATATTTGTTCTACCTTTAGCTCCTCGTTGGGTTCGACACTCTTACTTATCGAAAACTGTTGCGATTCCCTATACTTGTGGGTTATCACAATCTCGCCGATAGTAAAGTCGTGGATCCACCTGTCCTTCCAGAATAGGATTTTATCCCCAACTCCCAGTGTGATCTTGATGAGGTTGTTAAACACGAGCTTGGCCTCCTTGTCTTCTACCATTGGAATACCCTGCCATGGCCTAGAGAGATCCGATCTGCGTAACCACTCCCATCTAACGCGCAAGGCAATAGTCTTCAATCGGAGATCCTTCACTCCCAGCCCACGAAGGGATGTGGGAGACACACCGTGTCCCAAGCAACAGAGCACACACCACCATTGACCTTCTCCTTCCCTGCCCAAAATAAGGTGCGCATCCAAGTGTTAATCTGCTCGAACACCCAAAGCGGGGCGTTGAGGACCAGTAGCTGGTGTATTGGCTTCACGGAGATCACTGATTTGGCTAAGATCAAACATCACGATCTTTGAATGAGTCTGTGTTGCCAAGCTGGTATGAACTTCCTCACTTGGTCCAGCAGTGGCTGCCAATCCACCCGCGATAGTTTCTTGATGGCCAGCGGGATACCCAGGTACGGCAGGGGAATTCGCCCAATCTATAGTTTAGAATTTTCGTGATTCCGGCTGCATCCACTTCGGTGCCCCTAATGATGGTGGCCGCGGATTTATTGTAGTTGATTCTAAGGCCCGAGGCACCTACGAAAATGTCTAGCAGCTCTCAGATGCAAATCAGGTCCGTCCTCTATGGTTTGATGAACATAGCCATGTCGTCGGCATAGACGGACAACCGCTGCAGAGGACTGATTCCACGGAACGAGCTCATTGCCCCTTCGACCGTGGCCTTGCACATGATTGAGGATAGAGCGTCCATGGCTATCACAAATAGCGGGGGGAGATCATGTCCCCCTGCCGCAGTCCTTGGGCATGTGAAATTGATGTTCCTGGAGCCCCGTTCACAATGATTTGGTGCTCGCCTCGGCCAGAAGGGTGGTCACCTAGAACCTCCATTTACTGCCGAACCCCCATGCCCTCAACACCTCCATAAGGAATGGCCAAGATAGGGAGTCGAAGGCCTTAGAGATGTCAAGTTTGAAGAAAATTCTGGGCACCTTGGAGCGTGAATTTTTCGCGCCACTTAACATACCAGCAAATAGTTATCGTGGATGCTCCTGCCTTCGAAGAATGCCGACTGGTTGACGCACACAATCTCATGCATCTTCTTGCGAGCTCTCATCGCTAGCGCCTTGGCAAACAGTTTGGAGAAGCTATGCGGGAGGCTGATCGGTCTGTAATCACCAACATCCATCGCCTTATGCCGTTTTGGGGATAAGCACGATATGCGCTTTGTTTAATTTGCCACAACCCCGCCCATCGCCAACGAAGAGCTTGAGTAGGGCTGCCATGATATCATTCTTTATCACATGCCAAGCTTTGTGGTAAAATATTCCAATGAATACGTCCGGTCAGGGAGCTCTATCCGGAGGTAGTTCTTTGATGACTTGCCAGATTTCGTTTTCTGTGAAGATCTCCTGAAGCTCAGTGAGGTCAAGTTGGGACATGCCCAAGTAATCTAGATCAAGAGTGTGATCCCGCGCAGTTGCCTTGCCCAGCAGGTTGTCGTAAGCCTCCAAGAAAACCTCCACAATTCTACCTTGCTTAGTAATGATCTCCGAGTCGTGTCGTACTTTAGGAATGAAGTTTTTAGTTCTTCGACCATTGGCCACTGCCTGGAACAGTTATGTGTTCACATCTCCCTCTTTGAGCCATTTGACGTGTGAATGTTGTCGATCGATAGTCCTTTCTAGTGACGACAATCCGAGGAGCGCTAACTTGAGGGGTCTCCTTAGCCATAGTTCCTGACCAGTAAGATGCTAAACTTCTTGTGTTTGGTCGAGCCTAAGTATCACCAAGTTCACCACCGCCATCAATGTCTTGATGTTTCCAACCTTGCATTGACCCCACGCTTGGAAGAACTTCGTCGTGTTTCTAAAAAGAGCGTCTAGCCTTTTGAAAGGTTCGACAATGTCGCTATCACATTGTCATGCCTCTCGGAGGGCCTCCTCAAAGCCTTCCACGCAAGAATGAAATAATTCCATTTTATTTTTAACTCGTACCCATTAGAGCATCTCCAATGGACGGTCCATATATATAAATAACTAACTTTTGGAGCTTCGAGAGAAAAAAACGTTGCTCCAACAAATGGTCCATATGTAAAAAAATTACATCACCGCCACCTGGAGATGTAAAATTGAAAACTTCGTGATGCAAATTTACATCATGAGATACAAGTGATGTAAAACCGCGCCGCCCGCGAAACGACCAATCGCTAGTTCATTTGCCTTCTCGCCCGCGACCCGCCCGTCCGCCGCCCCCCGCCCCCCGCCCTGGCCAGTTGCCACCGCGTCGACGGTTCCTACAAAGGCGACTAAGGCACGAGGCGGAGGAAAACGACCGGCGAATCGTGGCCGGAACCCGGCCGAAAGTGCGGCTCCACCAGCCAAAATCTCGAAGGCAACCGCGGTGGCTCGGGCCGCCGACTCGTAGCCACGGCCGGCGGCGCCCTCGAGCAGCCAAGGAGCCGTTACTTCACCTCTGCCGCTGCCACCGCCGGCCGTGGAGGAAGATGTGGCCACGCCGACGGCCACCGCCTCCAACATGTTCGATGATATGTCACAAAGGTAAAAAATTATATTTTGTGCTCTCGTTTGTTGTTTCAAATTGAATGTGATGTTGAATGTTTGTATTAGTCTTGATGATGAAGCTTGTTTGCACGTGACAAATGTGGCAAATGATGATTATTTGTCGCACGAGTATGTGTCACAAGAATATGAAACCCAATGAAGGTGCTTCCGGTCGTGCTCTCGGCAACAATACTTCACCGCTCCACAACGTCGACAAAGAAGCCGGTGATGATGATGATCGTACCACGGTTCACAACGCTGGTGGTGTTAATGACCCGCATGAATGATATTAATGTGCATTTTTAATTTGTAAGCCGAAAAACTTTGATTGGGACGTTGCACTTTTGGTAGAGGGATTTCAAACTATGATGATGATGATGCACTTTTGTTATGATTTGAACTATGATGATGATGAACTTTATTTCAAATTTTAAGTGATATTTGAGTGCAAAACCACGGCTGTACAATGGTTAAACAACAACCGCGTGGTCGCCGGCCGGTTTTACATCTTTGTTTTGGATCATCTGTTGGAGTTGCTCTTTTATTTACATCTCCGTTTTGGACCATCTGATGGAGTTGAGCCTTTTTCAGAGTTGTAAAAAGCATTTTTTGATGCTCCAAATTTTTACATCACTGATTTGTAGCACCAAAATATACATCATCTATTGAAGATGTTCTTACATTTCGTTCCATACCAAACTAAACACAGCCGATGGCATAGAAAACAGGAAAAATGGAGGATTCGATGGCCATGACATAGCCAAACCTATGGATTTTTCCAGAGGTCGGACCTCATGTATAAATTCCTTTGGAATCAGCACTTTGGGGGCCCAATCCTGAGGAATTTTAATAGCCCAATTCTCTGATCCAAATGTGTTCCATAGGAAATAATCCCGAGGATTGATATCCCGTGAAAATCCTCCAATCCAAAGAAGGCGTAAGGGTGGGAATGAGCTGGCTGCTTTGAGATTGTGATGGCCACGTGTTATGCATCCAGACTAAAAAAACGTGTTGTGCATCCGGATGGGTTAACACTCGCAGCATGTTTGGTTGGTGGTAGTTAGAGCTAGGGAATGGGAATTGAAGGGGTACGAGACTTCAAATCTATTGTTTGGTTAGGGGGATTGGGAATTGATAAGGGAATAGTCATGGGACTTGAGACTCCAACTCCCACCGTTTTATTAACAGGGGAGGGGGTGGGAGTTGGAAGGGAATTGTTTTAGTGAGTCAATCTTAGCCCTTCATCATAACTTACGTTAATTTTCCTTGTCTATTTCCTTGTCAATTCCCACGAACCAAACACGGGAATACAATTTCTCATCAAACTCTCACACATAATTTTCATCATGCGCCAAACAGAGGATTGGGAATAAAACGACTCATCCCATGTCTAATCTCACAGCGTGTTTGGTTCAGGGGAATTAGAGATGGGGAATGGGAGTTGAGGGGTAAGGAGATTAAAAATCCACTGTTTGATTAGAGGGAATGAGAGTTTAAGTGGGAAAGGGACTGGGAGTTGGGGAAGCCAATTCCCACCGATTTCTTTCTAGGGGTACCCTGTTAATTCATGAGGAGAGTTTTATCCCACGCCAATTTCCATCATATGTCAAACAAGGGAATGGGAGTAAAAATCTACTTCCCATGCCTAATCCCTTCATAAACATCCTTGTGCAAACTCCCATGCCCAAGTATTTACCAAACAGGCTGTCAATACAACTCCTATATTAAACTCCCATTCCCCTTCCCATTTTTTGCCAAACACGCTGTCGAGAGATTTGGACCCGGTCTCATAGACCCCCCCCCCCCCCCCCCCCCCCCCCCCCCCCCCCCCCCCCCCCCCCCCCCCCCCCCCCCCCCCCACCCCCCCCCCCCCCCCCTCCCGCTCCCAGATCCCGATCCACCTCCGCCGCAGATCCAACCACCAATACCCCACCCGCCATCGCCCTCCGGCGCGGGTGCACGGCAGATCCGGCGCCATGGACAAGCCGTGCACGCTGCTAGTCCACTTCGACAAGGGCTCCGCCGCCATGGCGAATGAGATCAAGGCGGATCTGGAGGGCAGCGACGTCGCCGCCAAGGTCGAGGCCATGAAGCGCGCCGTCATGCTCCTCCTCAATGGCGAGACCCTGCCGACGCTCTTCATCACCGTCGTCCGCTACGTCCTCCCCTCCGAGGACCACACCATCCAGAAGCTTCTGCTCCTCTACCTCGAGATCATTGACAAGCGCGACGCCGCTGGCCGCGTCCTCCCGGAGATGATCCTCATCTGCCAGAATCTCCGCAACAACCTGCAGCACCCCAATGAGTACATCCGGGGCGTCACGCTGCGGTTCCTCTGCCGCCTCTCCGAGCCGGAGGTGCTTGAGCCGCTCGTTCCTTCCATTCTCGAGAATCTCGAGCACCGCCACCACTTCATCCGCCGCCACGCGCTCTCCGCCATCTCGGCAATCTACCGCCTCCCACACGGCGACCAGCTCATCCCTGACGCTCCCGAGCTCGTTGAGCGCGCGCTCGCTTCTGAGCAGGACGCCTCTGCGCGGCGGAACGCTTTCCTCATGCTCTGCCTCTGTGGTCAGGAACGTGCTGTTGCGTACCTATTCTCCAACGCGGAACGTGTTACCGAGTGGCCCGATCTCCTGCAGATGGCCGCCGTAGACCTCATCCGCAAGGTCTGCCGCTCTCCAAACCGTGCCGACAAGGGCAGGTATATCAAGATCATAATATCCCTTCTTTCTTCTCCCAGCACAGCTGTTGTTTATGAGTGTGCTGGGGCGCTGGTGTCGCTCTCCTCGGCGCCCACTGCTGTGCGCGCTGCTGCCAACACATACTGCCAGCTCCTCTCATCGCAGAGTGACAACAATGTCCGGCTCATTCTCCTGGACCGTCTGAATGAGCTGCGCATGGCACACCGGGATGTGATGGTGGATGTAGTGATGGATGTGCTGCGTGCACTTTCCAGCCCGAACTTAGATGTCAAGAGGAAGGTGCTGGATTTAGTGCTCGATCTGCTCACTCCTCGTAATGTGGAGGAGGTGGTGCTTTACCTCAAGAAGGAAGTGGTCAAGACACAATCAGGGGAACTTGAGAAGGGTGGTGAGTACCGCCAGATGCTGGTGCAAGCGATCCATGCATGTGCTGTAGAGTACCCAGAGGTAGCTGGGTCGGTGGTGCACCTCCTCATGGACTTCCTTGGTGACACTAATGTCGCGGCAGCAGTTGATGTTGTTTTGTTTGTGCGTGAGATCATTGAGACTAATCCCAAGCTGCGTGTGTCCATGATCCAGAGACTGAGTGATACCTTTTATCAGATCCGTGCATCCCGTGTCTGTTCAATCGCTCTCTGGATTCTTGGTGAGTACTCCCTGTCATTATCGGAGGTCGAGAGTGCCATTACTACCATCAAGCAGTGCCTTGGGGATCTACCATTGTTCACTCTCTCAGAGGAAGGCGAGACAACTGATTCCTCCAAGCCAACCCAGCCGATGGTGAACTCTGTCACTGTGTCTTCCAGGCGGCCTGTTGTTCTTGCAGATGGCACTTACGCCACACAGAGTGCTGCTACTGAAGCCATTTCGACTCCACCAGTTACTGCTGGATCATTGGCATCGACTCTGAATCTCAGATCACTCATTCTGTCAGGTGATTTCTTCTTGGCTGCAGTTGTTGCCTGTACGCTTACCAAATTGGTATTGAGGCTGGAGGAGGTGCAGCCATCAAAGGCTGAAGCAAACAAGGCTTGTACTGGGGCCTTGCTGGTCATGACGTCCATTCTGCAGCTGGGGCTATCCTCATACCTTCCCCAACCGATTGATAATGATTCATATGACAGGATTGTGCTTTGTGTGCGGCTGCTTTGCAATACTGGTGATGACGTGAGAAAGATTTGGCTGCAGTCATGTAGGCAGAGTTTTGCCAAGATGCTTGCTGAGAAGCAATTCAGGGAGACAGAGGAGATGAAAGCCAAATCACAGATCTCTCATGCCCAGCCAGATGATCTTATTGATTTCTACCACCTGAAGAGCAGAAGGGTAAGAGAAACTTGCTTACTAGTTGTTGCTTTTGCATTATGCAAATTGCAACATTTATCTTTGTCTAATGCATGCTCGCAAGCTAGCCTATAAGCATTCAATCATTCTGTTCTAAAATGAACAATAAATTCATTACTTGGTGCTTGCATTACAACTCTATTGACATATATTCTCAAGTTACTGCATATTACATGCAATAGGAGCATTATCTTTCTTTCTTGCATCTTGCAACAAACTGTTACATTCTGTGGCTTCTCTCATGACCTTAAATAATTTCTGAAGTTCTAAATAATAGCTGTCGTGGTTTTTCCTGTCCTTCAGTCTTACTAGTATAATTCTGGGACTTTCCCTGTGTAACCAGTTCTTAGATTTTTTTATTTCCACTAGAATCTCGTGGTGTAATATTGTGAATGTTACTTGACTAGTCTATGTTTGCGTTTTGTGCCGTTGCTCAGTTTGAGCAGCCTTGTTATAACATGAAAGGTTTTGGCATGTTTGTTGGATTTGGTTTCTCGTAGATATGTAAGATTAGTCAGATCTTCAGAAGTTTGTATCCTTGGCTAGAAAGCTTTTTTTTGTTTTGATATTTGGGCAGAGGAAAAGCTGGTAATTGTTTCAACAGCATTATGAGCATGTGTAATAGTGATAAACGTGAACCAAATTGTTGCTTCAAGAATACGGATGATCTAGTAACCGTCAAAAAAAGAATATGATTTAGTAAAATGCTCTTCTATATCTGTCCCCTCTGTTCTCTAAATTGTCGATTTTTGTTTCCTAGGGCATGAGCCAGCTTGAGTTGGAAGATGAGGTCCAAGATGATTTGAAGGCTGCAACTGGTGGATTCAGTAAGGAAACAGATGATGCAAACAGGCTTAACCGCATTCTTCAGTTGACTGGGTTCAGTGATCCTGTATATGCTGAAGCGTTTGTGACAGTTCATCATTATGATATTGTACTTGATGTTACTGTCATAAACCGTACAAAGGAGACACTTCAGAACCTGTGTTTGGAATTAGCTACAATGGGAGACCTCAAGCTTGTTGACCGCCCTCAGAACTATACGTTGGCTCCTGAGTCAAGCAAGCAAATTCGTGCTAATATCAAGGTTTCTTCCACGGAGACTGGAGTCATATTTGGGAACATAGTCTACGAGACTTCCAATGTGATGGAAAGATCAGTGGTTGTCCTGAATGATATTCACATTGACATCATGGATTATATCTCACCTGCTACATGTGCAGATGTTACTTTCCGGAACATGTGGGCAGAATTTGAGTGGGAAAACAAGGTAATTGGCTTCTTTCTACAATTCAGTCATTGCAAAACCTTTTTGCAAGATGTTTTCCTTTCCAATTGCAAAATGTCTAGCTGAAGCTGTTAAATCTTTTAAAAGTATGCTCAATCAGACTTCTTACTTTTCAGTTTGGTTCATGATGTTTGTCTAGTTTTGCTTTGGAAACTGTTTGGAATAAGGGTACTGTTGTCATTGCACCTGGTTGATATGCAATTCTATGTACCTATAAATAGTTGATCCACACTAACTTTAATTCTCTCACCATGCAACTATGCGAACCCACCAATGCCACCATACATGGTAAAAGACCCACATTTAACATACACCATGCATGCTACTCATATTAAATAAGTATTCTACAACTAACTTGTATGCATTTTTGTTAGAGTACGTAATGGGCCTAATGGCCTGGGCTGCCAGTATAGCCTGTTAGTCTTAGGGTTAATTAGAGATAAGGGTCGCTTGCTTAGGGGTCAAGCAAGCCTTGCTTGGGAGTCAAGTAAACCTCTCTATATAAAGAGAGGAGATGCATCAATCTATTCAAGCAAGAATTAAGAAGGAAATCCCTTCCCTCTTGCCCGGCCGTGGGCAAAAAGGCCCCCGACCGGCCCTCTCGCGCCCTCCTTCTAGCAGTGCCATAACAATTTGGTATCAGAGCTGCCGCACTAGGCGGCCACTGCCGCTGCAGCTGCCATCCACCACCACCACCGCCGCGCCCTGGCTGCAGTGGCAGCCGCCGCTCCTGGCGGCCTCCGCCGCGCCCGGCGCTCCGCCACAGCAGCCACTGCTGCTGCCCCAGGGCGTCCCCCCGCGCTTGCCGGGCCGCTGCAGCAGCCGCTGCAGCTGCCATCCACCGCCACCACCGCCCCGCCCTGGCTGCAGTGGCAGCCGCCACTCCTGGCGGCCTCCGCCGCGCCCGGCGCTCCGCCGCAGCAGCCGCCCGCTGCTGCCCCAGGGCGTCCCCGCCGCGCTCGCCAGGCTGCTGCAGCTGCCGCTGCAGCTGCCATCCATCACCACCACCGCCGCGCCCTGGCTGCAGTGGCAGCCGCCGCTCCTGGCGGCCTCCGCCGCGCCCGGCGCTCCCCTGCAGCAGCCACTGTCGGTCAGCTCCGGCCCCGCATCGACCGCGCCGGCGGGAGTCCCGATCCACCAGATCATGTTCCTGCCGTCGCCATCACCGCTTCCCCAGGGCGTCCCTATTCAGCAGATCAAGTTCCCGCCGTCGTCGTCACCGCTTCCGGCTTGGATCACTGCCCGCCACGTGTCGGCGGCAGTGAGGCTACAGGCTGCTGCGTGCGGCCTCCTAGCGTGTCGGCGTGTGCGGGAGATGCGTGGTCTGCAGCTGCCGCTCCTCCAAATTGCCCTTCGCCGCGCAAAGGACCTCGATCTCGTCCATTGCGTCGGGGATCTTGGGCATACGGTTTCCCCCACGGGCGGCGGGCATGCCGTTTTTCCTGCGGGCAGCGACCTCAAAGTCTACGACATCGGCGGTGGGGGGGGGGTCCTCGTCATTCTCCATCGCAAGTCCACCACTCTTCCCTGTGCGGTGCAGACCAATAGCCGTCCGGCGGGGAGAAGGCAGGGTGTCACCGACAGGAGCACACCGCGTAGCACCACTGCATTCCGCCGCCGGCCGCCGCGAGGGCGCTTCTGTTGGTCGCTCTTGCGACCACTTCCAGGTGGCCATACACATGCACTCCTTTTGTCCAGGTGGTGTCCATGGGATCTAGGTGGCTGTACACATGCACGTCCGACATGCGGATGGTGTCCACTTTCTGTTAAGGGGTCCAAAATAAAGCGTCCCAGTCCATTTCAGGTTGAGAGTAATAAAACAAGCCGAGATGTAAAAGGCTTGTTTTTAGGTGTTAGGTTTGTGTTGCGTCGAGTCATGGTTATAAGTTGGTTAGGCTGCAGCTCGAGGACAAGCTGCATGTCCAGGTGGGGTGTAGTGTTAGAGTACGTAATGGGCCTAATGGCCTGGGCTGCCGGTATAGCCCGTTAGTCTTAGGGTTAATTAGAGATAAGGGCGCTTTCTTAGGCCTTGTACAATGGAAGGTGCTTAGAGAAATAAACCAGATTTTCCTTAAGCACCGGTGCTTATTTGTACAGGATAGACGCTTAACTAAGCGCCTTTCCTGTAGAAATAGGCACCGGTGCTTCAGAAAAACCCGGTTTATTTTTCTAAGCATCTCTCTAAGCACCTCCCATTGTACAAGGCCTTAGGGGTCAAGTAAGCCTTGCTTGGGAGTCAAGTAAACCTCTTTATATAAAGAGAGGAGATGTATCAATCTATTCAAGCAAGAATTAAGAAGGAAATCCCTTCCCTCTTTGCCCGGCCATGGGCAAAAAGGCCCTCGGCCGGCCCTCTCGCGCCCTTCTTCTAGCAGCGCCATAACAATTTTAGTTTCAGTTCTCATATTGACAATCTAATCATACAACCAAATCTAATCGAAACAATCGCAACCAATTCTCACTGCAATGCATGATGTATCATCTCTAGTTTATTGAGTTGTCTTGTCACACTGCTTCGTGTTGATGAATCTGTTGTTGCTCCTTATTTCAGTTTATATAACAACTATTTCCTTTTTGTCCAGGTTGCCGTTAATACAGTAATTCAAGACGAGAAGGAATTCTTGAATCATGTTATCAAGTCAACAAACATGAAGTGTCTAACACCACCGTAAGTTGCAGTCTTCCATCTTTATTCCAGGCTTTCTCTTCCTTATCTGATTACTGATGGAGTTACCTACTTCTGAAACGGTAACCTGATATCAGGTCTGCGCTTGATGGTGAATGCGGTTTCCTTGCCGCAAATCTTTATGCGAAGAGTGTGTTTGGAGAAGATGCTTTGGTGAACATTAGCATTGAGAAGCAAGTTGATGGCAAGCTCAGCGGTTACATCAGAATAAGGAGCAAGACTCAAGGAATTGCGCTCAGCTTGGGAGACAAGATTACCCTCAAGCAGAAGGGAGGCAGTTAAGCTGTGACGCGACCTGTCGCAATTGTCATGTAGGAGATCCACTTTGCCAGTTTCATACCATCGGTACAGTGGGCTAGTAAAGATGTTTTTAATGTACAAAAGATTAAAGAGAGGGATGAGAAGAGGAAGCTCGCAAGGAAATCAGTGTTGAGACTGAAAATGGATCTTCAACTAGTATCCTGGAGAGATGCAATGATATCTCCCAACTCCCTTCCAAGATGAGGCCTTTTTTTTTGACAAAAACGGTGGTGTAAGAATAGATGTGAGGTTTGTGTTGTTTATTCATGATATCGGTGGATTGAGATATTGTATTACGGGTCCCTTTTAATGTCTCGTGCTTTTGTCTTTCAGCCTTACATGTTCTACGTTGCCGTACTTTTCTTTCAGTGTTGCATGTTGTATCGCCCTTTCGCTTGCTGTCAATTTCTTTGTTATCTCTCTGATGGAACCAAACAATTTCCATTATCGATTGATGTATTCCCTCTATTTCTTTTTAGTTTGCATATAAGATTTGGTCAAAGTCAAATTTTGTAAAGTTTGATCAACTTTGTAGGAAAAAATATGAACATCTATAATACTAAAGTTATATGGTATGAAAGTTAATTTTATGATGCATCCCACAATATTGATTTCATAATGTGAATCTTGATATATTTTTCTATAACCTTAGTCAAAGTTAATAAAGTTAGACTTTGATCAAATCTTATATGCAGACTAAAAAGAAACGGAGAGAGTATTTTTATTCGTGTAGGATTCCTAATGTCATGACACTATATGCTTTCTATTAATCCTGGAAACAAAAGGCCCTTAATAGTCCGGTCAATGAGCCAGTACTCAGTCTTGTTGATTTAGTACTAAGTTAGTTCAAATTTTGAGATGGAGGAAGTACATATTTAGTGTCGCTGGTTTAGTATTAAATTAGTACAAATTTTGAGACGGAGGGAGTACATATTTTGATGACCGTTTCTTTGGCCTTGTATGCCTTGTGCTTGAATTGGCGCATCCTGTATGCTTGCAGGAGCGAGCGAGGCCTTTCCGTTATGGTGAGCATGTTGCTCATGCTTTTGGGTGGTGGAGGATGCTCTCGACAACTTCCTCTTGGAGCTTTCCTTGAAGGGGCTTGGTGCATCCGCGGTATGCTTCGACCATCTTTAAGCACTTGGTGTCTCTACCATCTTCGTGGGAGTGTAAGTGGCATGCGTTGACATCAATGTGATGAATTGCATGATTTTTGGTGCTCTGCCATATCACATGACATACTGGTAGTGTAGAGCCATGGGCTCGTTACGACTTCGGCCACTTTGGGAGTCCTTTCTTTGTACCGATGACATGTCTGGTAATGTGATTGCTTTAGCACTTTTACCTTGCCTCATTTTTGTATTCCGGTATTGGTTTTGTCATAGCCACGGAGGATGCCGCCTCTTGGGGGGTGGCATGCTTTCTTCTTGGCGTTCCCGCCTTGCCGGAGGGGCTCTTCGCATCTCGGGAAGATGCTGTCTTTTGGAGGCGGCTTACTTTCTCTCATGGGTGCCCAACTTGGTTGGCCTCACTTTGCCCGAGGGGCGTTTCACATCTTTAGAGATGCGGATTTTGCTATGGTTTTGGGAGGTTTCCACCTCCCAGAAGTGAGTGCGCATGTCTTCGCATCTCCACTTGTCGATATGCGGTCAGTTAATATCCCTAGGGATCCCAAGGCGCTTCTTCGTGGGCAACACTATCTGGATCGCCTTCGTGGGGAGCACTACCTGGTGATGGAGTCGAATCCGACAGATCTCAGGTAGCGGGTCCCGAGCTGGTAGTCTTGGCATGATGGTAACATGACATGAGGGGGAGACGATGTTTTACCGAGGTTCACGTCCTGCTTTGTTGTACTGATTGTGGATGGGGTACATATTACAAGTTGATCTATCTTGAGATCGTGTATGATTGAGCCCCTCTCTACTACCTAAACTCCTCAGCGTATATAGACACCAGGGTACCTAGGTTTACACATAGGTCGGTTGCATCTAAAGATAAACATGCCTAAGATTGCATTTGTGCCTTGGAGTATGCGTCACGTTTTCGAAAGATTTCATCTTGATTCCTCCATGAGGCTTGACGAATGTGGCCCATTGGTTGGTCATCTGGGGGTCCTCGGCCCAACCCATGTCTTCTGGGAGTTGACAAGGTTAGCACCCATTTATCCAAGAGACCATCAGTACCCCTTGAACCGGTCTTCAAGCCAAGGACTTCCTCTGGCGGCAATCCTCCATCTATTGTTTTCGGCCTTGCAAACTGGCTCAACATATTCTTTGCGCGCCTTCTTCCAAAGCGACCAGAATCTCGCTCGAGGAATAACAGACCTCGGATGTCCGAGGAGCCCCGATCAAGCTTCCCAAAAGGTGTTTTGCTTTCATCGGATCCAAATACCCTCTCAATGTAAAGTTATCTTAGCAGCAAACTATTCCCGTGCCGGGATGAGGGTGCCGATTGATACGTCTCCAACTTATCTATAATTTTATATTGTTTCACGCTATCATAGTATCAATTTTGGATGTTTTATATGCAATATTATATCATTTTTTAGGACTAACCTATTAACCTAGTGCCCAGTGCTAGTTGTTGTTTTTTGCTTGTTTTTGGCCTTTCAGAAAATCAATATCAAACAGAGTCTAAACGGCGAAAAAACTTTGGATTAATTTTTTATGGACCAGAAGGGAACCACGAAGGTTCGGAAGAAGACCTGAGGAGTCACGAGGGAGCGACAAGCTCGGGGGGCGCACCCCCAGACTTGTGGGTGAAGGAAATATGTCCAAGAGGCAATAATAAAGTTATTATTTATTTCCTTATATCATGATAAATGTTTATTATTCATGCTAGAATTGTATTAACCGGAAACTTAGTACATGTGTGAATACATAGACAAACAGAGTGTCACTAGTATGCCTCTACTTGACTAGCTCGTTCAATCAAAGATGGTTAAGTTTCCTAGCCATAGACATGAGTTGTCATTTGATTAATGGGATCACATCATTAGAGAATGATGTGATTGACTTGACCCATTCCGTTAGCTTAGCACAATGATCATTTAGTTTGTTGCTACTGCTTTCTTCATGACTTATACATGTTCCTCTGACTATGAGATTATGCAACTCCCGAATACCGGAGGAACACTTTGTGTGCTACCAAACGTCACAACGTAACTGGGTGATTATAAAGGTGCTCTATAGGTGTATTCGATGGTACTTGTTGAGTTGGCATAGATCGAGATTAGGATTTGTTACTTAGATTGTCGGAGAGGTATCTCTGGGCCCTCTTGGTAATGCACATCACTATAAGCCTTGCAAGCAATGTGACTAATGAGTTAGCTGCGGGATGATGCGTTATGGAACGAGTAAAGAGACTTGCTGGTAACGAGATTGAACTAGGTATTGAGATACCGACGATCGAATCTCGAGCAAGTAACATACCGATGACAAAGGGAACAATGTATGTTGTTATGCGGTTTGACCGATAAAGATCTTCATAGAATATGTAGGAGCCAATATGAGCATCCAGGTTCCGCTGTTGGTTATTGACCGAAGATGAGTCTCGGTCGTGTCTACATAGTTCTCGAACCCGTAGGGTCCGCACGCTTAACGTTCGGTGACGATCGGTATTATGAGTTTATGTGTTTTGATGTACCGAAGGTCGTTGGGGTCCCGGATGAGATCAGTGATATGATGAGGAGTCTCGAAATGTTCGAGACGTAAAGATCGATATATTGGAAGGCTATATTCGGACATCGAAAAGGTTCTGAGTGGTTCGGATATTTATCGGAGTACCGGAGAGTTATGGGAATTCGCCGGGGAGTATATGGGCCTTATTGGGCTTTAGGGGGAGAGAGAGGGGCTGCCCAGGGCAGGCCGCGCCCCCCCAAGGCCTAGTCCGAATTGGACTAGGGGGTGGGGCGGTGCCCCCTCCTTCCTTCTCTTCTCTCTTCCCCTTCCTTCTCTCCTACTCCTACTAGATGGAAGGGGGGAATCCTACTCCCGGTGGGAGTAGGACTCCCCAGGGCGCGCCATAGTAGAGGGCCGGCCCTCCCCCTCCTCCACTCCTTCATATATGGGGGAGGGGGGCACCCCATAGACACACAAGTTGATCACTGATCTTTTAGCCGTGTGTGGTGCCCCCCTCCACCATAATCCTCCTCGGTCATATCATAGCGGTGCTTAGGTGAAGCCCAGTTCCGGTAGCATCATCATCACCGTCATCATGCCGTCGTGCCGACGAAACTCTCCCTCGAAGCTCTACTGGATCGTGAGTTCGCGGGACGTCACCGAGCCGAACGTGTGCAGATTGCGGAAGTGCCGTACCTTCGGTGCTAGAACAGTCGATCGTGAAGACGTACGACTACATCAACGGCGTTGTCATAACGCTTCCGCTTATGGTCTATGGGGGTATGTAGATGATACTCTCCCCTCTCGTTGCTATGCATCACCATGATCTTGCGTGTGTGTAGGATTTTTTTTTGAAATTACTGCGTTCCCCAACAGTGGCATCCGAGCCAGGTCTATGCGTAGATGTTATATGCATGAGTAGAACACAAGGAGTTGTGGGCGTGGGTATATACATATTGCTTCCCGTCACTAGTTGATTCTTGATTTGGTGGTATTGTTGGATGAAGCGGCTCAGACCGGCATTACGCGTACGCTTACACGAGACTGGTTCTACCGACGTGCTTCGCACACAGGTGGCTAGTGGGTGTCTGTTTCTCCAACTTTAGTTGAATCGGATTCAATGAACAGGGTTCTTTCTGAAGATCAAAAAGCAATCACTATACCGCGTTGTGGTTTTTGATGCGTAGGTAAGAACGGTTCTTGCTCATCCCGTAGCAGCCACGTAAAACTTGCAACAACAAAGTAGAGGACGTCTAACTTGTTTTTGCAGGGCATATTGTGATGTGATATGGTCAAGACGCGATGAGATATAAATTGTTGTATGAGATGATCATGTTTGTTAAAGTTATCGGCAACTGGCATGAGCCTTATGGTTGTCTCTTTATTGCATAAGATGCAAGCGCCATATAATTGCTTTACTTTATCGCTATGCGATAGCAATAGTTGCAAAAGCAATAGTTGGTGAGATGACCATGTGACGACACATTGATAGAGATCAAGATGATGGAGATCATGGTGTCATGCCAGTGACGATATAGATCATGACGGTGTTTTGGAGATGGAGATCAAAGGCACAAGATGATGATGGCTATATCATGTCACATATTTTGATTGCATGTGATGTTTATCCTTTATGTATCTTATTTTGCTTAGTTCGGCGGTAGCATTATAAGATGATCTCTCACTAAATTTCAAGGTATAAGTGTTCTCCCTGAGTATGCACTGTTGCGACAGTTCGTCGTGCCGAGACACCACGTGATGATCGGGTGTGATAAGCTCTATGTTCACATACAACGGGTGCAAGCCAGTTTTGCACACGTGGAATACTCGGGTTAAACTTGACGAGCCTAGCATATGCAGATATGGCCTCGGAACACTGGAGACCGAAAGGTCGAGCGTGAATCATATAGTAGATATGATCAATATAGTGATGTTCACCATTGAAAACTACTCCATCTCACGTGATGATCGGACATGGTTTAGTTGATATGGATCACATGATCATTCAGATGACTAGAGGGATGTCTATCTAAGTGGGAGTTCTTAAGTAATATGATTAACTAAACTTTAATTTATCATGAACTTAGTCCTGATAGTATTTGCATAACTATGTTGTAGATCAATAGCTCGCAATGTAGCTCCCCGTTTTTTTGATATGTTCCTAGAGAAAAACTATGTTGAAAAATGTTAGTAGCAATGATGCGGACTAGGTCCGTGATTTGAGGATTATCCTCATTGCTGCACAGAAGAATTATGTCCTTGATGCACCGCTAGGTGACAGACCTATTGCAGGAGCAGATGCACACGTTATGAACGCTCGGTATGATGACTGCTTAATAGTTTAGTGCACCATGCTCTATGGCTTATAACCGGGACTTCAAAAATGTTTTGAAATGTCATGGAGCATATGAGATGTTCCAAGAGATGAAATTGGTATTTCAGACTCATGCCCGAGTCGAGAGGTATGGGACCTCTGACAAGTACTTTGCCTACAAGATGGAGGAGAATAGCTCAGCTAGTGAGCATGTGCTCAGAATGTATGAGTACTACAATCACTTGAATCAAGTGGGAGTTAATCTTCCAGATAAGATAGTGATTGACAGAGTTCTCTAGTCACTATCACCAAGTTACTAGAACTTCGTGATGAACTATAATATGCAAGGGATAACAGAAACGATTCCCAAGCTCTTCGTGATGCTGAAATCGACGAAGGTAGAAATCAAGAAAAGCATCAAGTGTTGATGGTTGACAAGACCACTAGTTTCAAGAAAAGGGCAAAGGGAAGAAGGGGAACTTCAAGAAGAATTGCAAGCAAGTTGCTGCTCAAGTAAAGAAGCCCAAGTCTAGACCTAAGCCTGAGACTAAGTGCTTCTACTGCAAAGGGACTGGTCACTGGAAGCAGAACTGCCCCAAGTATTTGGCGGATAAGAAGGATGGCAAAGTGAACAAAGGGATATTTGATATACATGTTATTGATGTGTACTTTACTAGTGTTTATAGAAACCCCTCAGTATTTGATACTAGTTCAGTTGCTAAGATTACTAACTCGAAACGGGAGTTGCAGAATGAACAGAGACTAGTTAAGGGTGAAGTGACGATGTGTGTTGGAAGTGGTTCCAAGATTGATATGATCATCATCGCACACTCCCTATACTTTTGAGATTAGTGTTGAACCTAAATAAATGTTATTTGGTGTTTGCGTTAAGCATGAATATGATTTGATCATGATTATTGCAATACGATTATTCATTTAAAGTCAGAGAATAATTGTTGTTCTGTTTACATGAATAAAACCTTCAATGGTCATACACCCAAGGTGAATGGTTTATTGAATCTCAATCGTAGTGATACACATATTCATAATATTGAAGCCAAAAGATGCAAAGTTAATAATGATAGTGCAACTTATTTGTGGCACTGCCGTTTAGGTCATATTGGTGTAAAGTGCATGAAGAAAATCCATGCTGATGGGCTTTTGGAATCACTTGATTATGAATCAGTTGATGCTTGCGAACCATGCCTCATGGGCAAGATGACTAAGACTCCGTTCTCCGGAACAATGGAGCGAGCAACAGACTTATTGGAAATAATACATACTGATGTATGCAGTCCGATGTGTTGAGGCTCGCGGTAGGTATCATTATTTTCTGACCTTCACAGATGATTTGAGCAGATATGGGTATATCTACTTGATGAAACATAAATCTGAAACATTTGAAAAGTTCAAATAATTTCAGAGTGAAGTGGAAAATCATCGTAACAAGAAAATAAAGTTTCTATGATCTGATCGTGGAGGAGAATATTTTGAGTTACGAGTTTTCTCTTCATTTGAAACAATGCGGAATAGTTTCACAACTCACGTCACCTGGAACACCACATCGTAATAGTGTGTCCGAACGTCTTCATGATCCAACCGATCCAAGTACCGAATGTACGGAACCTCCATGTTCAGCACACGTTTAGCACGATGACATCCCTCGAGCTCTTGATCCAGTTGAGGACGAGGGAGATTTCCATCAGCACGACGGCATGGTGATGGTGATCATGAAGTTACCGGCGTAGGGCTTCGCCTAAGCACTATGACGATATGACCGAGGTGTGTAACTGTGGAGGGGGCACCGCACACGGCTAAGAAAAATCTTGGAGTGCCTTTGGGGTGCCCCCTGCCCACGTATATAAAGGAGGGAGGGAGAGAGGCTGGCCCTCCTAGGGGCGCGCCAAGTGTAGGGAGTCCTACTAGGACTCTCAAGTCCTAGTAGGATTCCCTTTCCTTTTTGGAGTGGGAAAGAAGGAAAGGAGGGAGAGGGAGAAGGAAAGGGGGGAACGCGCCCCCACCCCTTGTCCAATTTGGTTTGGGCAGGGGGGAGGCGCACGCCACCTCGTGGCCCTTCTTCCCTCTCTCCACTAAAGCCCAATAAGGCCCATTAACTTCCCCCGACGAATTCTCGTAACTCTCCGGTACTCCGAAAAATACCCGAATCACTCGGAACCATTCGATGTCCGAATATAGCCTTCCAATATATGAATCTTTACCTCTCGACCATTTCGAGACTCCTCGTCATGTCCGTGATCTCATCCGGGACTCCGAACAATCTTCGGTCATCAAATCACATAACTCATAATACAAATCATCATCGAACGTTAAGCGTGCGGACCCTACGGGTTCGGGAACTATGTAGACATGACCGAGATACATCTCCGGTCAATAACCAATAGTGGAACCTGGATGCTCATATTGGCTCCTACATGTTCTACGAAGATCTTTATCGGTCAAACCGCATAACAACATACGTCATTCCCTTTGTCGTTGGTATGTTACTTGTCCGAGTTTCAATCGTCGGTATCATCATACCTAGTTCAATCTCGTTACCGGCAGGTCTCTTTACTTGTCCCTAATGCATCATCCCGTAACTGACTCATTAGTCACATTGCTTGCAAGGCTTATAGTGATGTGCATTATCGAGAGGGCCCAGCGATACATCTCCGATACATGGAGTGGCAAATCCTAATCTCGATCTATGCCAACCCAACAAACACCTTCGGAGACACCTGTAGAGCATCTTTATAATCACCCAGTTATGTTTTGAAATTTGATAGCACATAAGGTGTTCCTCCGGTATTCGGGAGTTGCATAATCTCATAGTGAGAGGAATATGTATAAGTCATGAAGAAAGCAATAGCAATAAACTTAACGATCATTATGCTAAGCTAACGGATGGGTCTTGTCCATCACATCATTCTCCTAATGATGTGATCCCGTTTATCAAATGACAACACATGTCTATGGCTAGGAAACTTAACCATCTTTGATTAACGAGCTAGTCTAGTAGAGGTTTACTAGGGACACTCTGTTTGTCTATGTATTCGCACATGTACTAAATTTCCAGTTAATACAATTCTAGCATGAATAATAAACATTTATCATGATATAAGGAAATATAAATAACAACTTTATTATTGCCTTTAGGGCATATTTCCTTCAATCTCCCACTTGCACTAGAGTCAATAATCTAGTTCACATTGCCATGTGATTTAACACCAATAGTTCACATCTTTATGTGATTAATACCCATTGCCATGTGACCAACACTCAAAGGGTTTACTAGAGTCAATAATCTAGTTCACATCGCTATGTGATTAACACCCAAGAGTAATAAGGTGTGATTATGTTTTGCTTGTGAGAGAAATTTAGTCAACGGGTCTGCCACATTCAGAGCAGGATGTATTTTGCAAAATTTTTATGTCTACAATACTATACATGGAGCTACTCTAGCTAATTACTCCCACTTTCAATATGTATCTATATCAAGACTCAGAGTCATCCAGATCGGTGTCAAAGCTTGCATCGATGTAACTCTTTACGACGAACTCTTTATCACCTCCATATCCGAGAAATATTTCCTTAGACCTTTAAGGATAATTTTGACCGTTGTCAGTGATATACTCCTGGATCACTATTATACCCCATTGCCAAACTCATGGCAAGGTACACAACAAGTCTAGTATACAGCATGGCATACTTTATAGAACCTATGGCTGAGGCATAGGGAATGACTTTCATTCTTTCTCTATTTTCTGCCATGGTCAGGTTTTGAGTCTTACTCAACTTCACACCTTGCAACACAGGTAAGAACTTCTTCTTTGACTATTCCATTTTGAACTACTTCAAAATCTTGTCAAGGTATATACTCATTGAAAAATCTTATCAAGCGTCTTGATCTATCTCTATAGATCTCGATGCTCAATATGTAAGCAGCTTCACCGAGGTATTTCTTTGAAAAACTCCTTTCAAATACTCCTTTAAGCTTTCCAGAAAATTCTACATCATTTCCGATCAACAATATGTCATTCACATATACTTATCAGAAAGGCTGTAGTGCTCCCACTCACTTGTAAATACATGCTTCATCGCAGGTCTGTATAAAACTACATGCTTTGATCAACTCATGAAAGCATATATTCCAACTCCGAGTTACTTGCACCAGTCCATAGATGGATTGCTGGAGCTTGCACATTTTGTCGGCACCTTTAGGATTGACAAAACCTTCTGGTTGCATCACATACAACTCTTCTTTAATAAATCCATTAAGAAATGTAGTTTTGATATCCATCTGCCAGATTTCATAAAATGCGGCAATTGCTAACATGATTCGGACAGACTTAAGCATTGATACGAGTGAGAAAATCTCATCGTAGTCAACACCTTGAACTTGTCGAAAACCTTTTGCGACAATTCAAGCTTTGTAGATAGTAACACTACCATCAGTGTTCGTCTTCCTCTTGAAGATCCATTTATTCTCAATGGCTTGCTGATCATCGGGCAAGTCAACCAAAGTCCACACTTTGTTCTCATACATGGATCCCAGCTTAGATTTCATGGCCTCAAGCCATTTTGTGGAATATGGGCTCATCATCGCTTCCTCATAGTTTGTAGGTTCGTCATGGTCAAGTAACATGACATCTAGAACAGGATTACTGTACCACTCTGGTGCAAATCGTACTCTGGTTGACCTACGAGGTTCGGTAGTAACTTGATCCGAAGTTTCATGATCATCATCATTAGCTTCCTCACTAATTGGTGTAGGAATCACTGGAACTGATTTCTATGATAAACTACTTTCCAAATCTGGAGAAGGTACAATTACCTCATCAAGTTCTACTTTCCTCCCACTCACTTCTTTCGATAGAAACTCCTTCTCTAGAAAGGATCCATTCTTGGCAACAAAGATCTTTCATTCGGATCTGTGATAGAAGGTGTACCCAACAGTCTCCTTTTTGGGTATCCTATGAAGACACATTTCTCCGATTTGGGTTCGAGCTTATCAGGCTGAAGATTCTTCACATAAGCATCACAACCTCAAACTTTAAGAAACGACGGCTTAGGTTTCTTGCCAAACCATAGTTCATACGGTGTCGTCTCAACGGATTTAGATGGTGCCCTATTTAACGTGAATGCATCCGTCTCTAATGCATAACCCCAAAATGATAGTGGTAAATCGGTAAGAGACATCATAGATCGCACCATATCTAATAAAGTACGGTTACAACGTTCGGACACACCATTACACTGTGGCGTTCCAGGTGGCGTAAGTTGTGAAACTATTCCACATTGTTTCAAATGAAGACCAAACTCATAACTCAAATATTCACCTCCACAATCAGATCATAGAAATTTTATTTTCTTGTTACAATGATTTTCCACTTCACTCTGAAATTCTTTGAACTTTTTCAAATGTTTTAGACTTATGTTTCATCAAGTAGATATACCCATATCTACTCAAATCATCTGTGAAGGTCAGAAAACAATGATACCCGCCGCGAGCCTCAACACTCATTGGACCGCATACATCCATATGTATTATTTGCAATAAGTCATTGGATCGCTCCATTGTTCTAGAGAACGAAGTTTTAGTCATCTTGCCCATGAGGCATGGTTCGCAAGTATCAAATGATTCATAATCAAGTGATTCCAAAAATCCATCCATATGGAGTTTCTTCATGCGCTTTACACCAATATGACCTAAACGGCAGTGCCACAAATATGTTGCACTATCATTATCAACTTTGCATTTTTTTGGCATCAATATTATAAATATGTGTATTACTATGATCGAGATTCAATAAACCATTGGTATTGGGTGTATGACCATTGAAGGTTTTATTCATGTAAACAGAACAACAATTATTCTCTGACTTTAAATGAATAACCATATTGCAATAATCATGATCAAATCATATTCATGCTTAACGCAAACACCAAATAACATTTATTTAGGTTCAACACTAATCTCAGAAGTATAGGGAGTGTGCGATGATGATCATATAAATCTTGGAACCACTTCCAACACACATCGTCACTTCACCCTTAACTAGTCTCTGTTCATTCTGCAACTCCCGTTTTGAGTTACTAATCTTAGTAACTGAACTAGTATCAAATACTGAGGGGTTGCTATAAACACTAGTAAAGTACACATCAATAACATGTATATCAAATATCCCTTTGTTCACTTTGCCATCCTTCTTATCCACCAAATACTTGGGGCAGTTCTGCTTCCAGTGAAGACGTTCGACTACATCAATCACGTTCTGGTTACCACTATAGTTTTGGGGTTATGCATTAGAGACAGCTGCATTCACGTTAAATAGGGCACCATCTAAATCCATTGAGACGCCATTGTATGAACTATGGTTTGGTAAGAAACCTAAGATGTCGTTTCTTAAAGTTTGGGGTTGCGATGCTTATGAGAAAAAGTTTCAAACCGATAAGCTCGAACCCAAATCGAAGAAATGTGTCTTCATAGGATACCCAAAGGGGACAGTTGGGTACACCTTCTATCACATATCTGAAGGCAAGATATTTTGTTGCTAAGAATGGACCCTTTCTAGAGAAGGAGTTTCTCTTGAAAGAAGTGAGTGGGAGGAAAGTAGAACTTGATGAGGTAATTGTACCTTCTCCCGAATTGGAAAGTAGTTCATCACAGAAATCAGTTCCAGTGATTCCTACACCAATTAGTGAGGAAACTAATGATGATGATCATGAAACTTCAGATCAAGTTACTACCGAACCTCGTAGGTCAACCAGAGTATGGTCCGCACCAGAGTGGTACGGTAATCCTGTTCTGGAAGTCATGTTACTAGACCATGACAAACCTACGAACTATGAGGAAGCAATGATGAGCCCAGATTCCGCAAAATGGCTCGAGGCCATGAAATCTGAGATGGGATCCATGTATGAGAACAAAGTATGGACTTTGATTGACTTGCCCGATGATCGGTGAGTCATTGAGAATAAATGGATCTTCAATAGGAAGACGGACGCTGATAGTAGTGTTACTATCTACAAAGCTCGAATTGTCACAAAATGTTTTCGACAAGATCAAGGTGTTGACTACGATGAGATTTTCTCACTCGTATCGATGCTTAAAAGTCTGTCCGAATCATGTTAGCAGTTGCCGCATTTTATGAAATCTGGCAAATGGATGTCAAAACTGCATTCCTTAATGGATTTATTAAAGAAGGTTTTGTCAATCCTAAAGGTGCTAACAAAGTGAGCAAGCTCCAGCGATCCATCTATGGACTGGTGCAAGCATCTCAGAGTTGGAATATATGCTTTGATAAAGTGATCAAAGCATATGGTTTTATACAGACTTGCGGTGAAGCCTGTATTTACAAGAAAGTGAGTGGGAGCACTAGAGCATTTCTGATAAGTATATGTGAATGACCTATTTTTGATCGGAAATAATGTAGAATTTTCTAGAAAGCATAAAGCAGCGTTTGAAAGGAGTTTTTCAGAGAAAGACCTCGGTGAAGCTACTTACATATTGAGCATCAAGATCTATAGAGATAGATCAAGACGCTTGATATATTTTCAGTGAGTACATACCTTGACAAGATTTTGAAGTAGTTCAAAATAGAACAGTCAAAGAAGGAGTCCTTGCCTGTGTTGCAAGGTGTGAAGTTGAGTAAAGACTCAAAGCCCGACCACAGCAGAAAATAGAAAGAGAATGAAAAGTCATTCCCTATGCCTCAGTTATAGGTTCTATAAAATATGCTATGCTGTGTACCAGACCTATTGTGTACCTCACCATAAGTTTGGCAAGAGGTTACAATAGTGATCCAGGAGTGGATCATTGGATAGCGGTCAAAAATATTCTTAGTGGAATAAGGAAATGTTTCTCGGTTATGGAGGTGACAAAGAGTTCGTCGTAAAGAGTTACGTCGATGCAAGCTTTGAAACCGATCTGGATGACTCTTAGTCTCGATCTAGATACATATTGAAAGTGGGAGCAATTATCTAGAGTATCTCTATGCAAAGCATTGTAGACATAGAAAATTTGCAAAATACATACGACTCTGAATGTGGCAGACCCGTTGACTAAATTTCTCTCACAAGCAAAACATGATCACTCTTTGGGTGTTAATCACATAGCGATGTGAACTAGATTATCGACTCTAGTAAACCCTTTGGGTGTTAGTCACATGGAGATGTGAACTAATCACATAAAGATGTGAACTATTGGTGTTAAATCACATGACGATGTGAACTAGATTATTGACTCTAGTGCAAGTGGGAGACTGAAGGAAATATGCCCTAGAGGCAATAATAAAGTTATTATTTATTTCCTTATATCATGATAAATGTTTATTATTCATGCTAGAATTGTATTAATCGGAAACTTAGTACATGTGTGAATACATAGACAAATAGAGTGTCACTAGTATGCCTCTACTTGACTAGCTCGTTGAATCAAAGATGGTTAAGTTTCCTAGCCATAGACATGAGTTGTCATTTGATTTACGGGATCACATCATTAGAGAATGATGTGATTGACTTGACCCATTCCGTTAGCTTAGCACGATGATCGTTTAGTTTGTTGCTATTGCTTTCTTCATGACTTATACATTTTCCTCTGACTATGAGATTATGCAACCCCCGAATACTGGAGGAACACTTTGTGTGCTACCAAACGTCAAAATGTAACTGGGTGATTATAAAGGTGCTCTACAGGTGTCTCCGGTGATACTTGTTGAGTTGGCATAGATCGAGATTAGGATTTGTCACTCCGATTGTCGGAGAGGTATCTCTGGGCCCTCTCGGTAATGCACATCACTATAAGCCTTGCAAGCAATGTGACTAATGAGTTAGTTGTGGGATGATGCATTACGGAACGAGTAAAGAGACTTGCCGATAACGAGATTGAACTAGGTATTGAGATACCGACGATCGAATCTCGGGCAAGTAACATACCGATGACAAAGGGAACAACGTATGTTGCTATGCGTTTTGACCGATAAAGATCTTCGTAGAATATGTAGGAGCCAATATGAGCATCCAGGTTCCGCTGTTGGTTATTGACCAGAGATGAGTCTCGGTCATGTCTACATAGTTCTCGAGCCCGTAGGGTCCGCACGCTTAACGTTCGGTGGCGATCGGTATTATGAGTTTATGTGTTTTGATGTACCGAAGGTTGTTTGGAGTCCTGGATGAGATCAGGGACATGACGAGGAGTCTCGAAATGTTCGAGACGTAAAGATCGATATATTGGAAGGCTATATTCGGACATCGGAAAGGTTCTGAGTGGTTCGGGTATTTATCGGAGTACCGGAGAGTTACAGGAATTCGCCGGGGAGTATATGGGACTTATTGGGCTTTAGGGGAGAGAGAGAGAGGGGCTGCCTAGGGCAGGCCGTGCGCCCCCCAAGGCCTAGTCCGAATTGGACTAGGGGGAGGGGCGGCGCCTCCTCCTTCCTTCTCTTCTCTCTTCCCCTTCCTTCTCTCCTACTCCTACTACATGGAAGGGGGGGGGAAATCCTACTCCCGGCGGGAGTAGGACTCCCCAGGGCGCGCCGTAGTAGAGGGCCGACCCTGCCCTCCTCCACTCCTTTATATACGGGGGAGGGGGGGGGGTACCCCATAGACACACAAGTTGATCATTGATCTTTTAGCTGTGTGCGGTGCCCCCCTCCACCATAATCCGCGTCGGTCATATCGTAGCGGTGCTTAGGCGAAGCCCTGTTCCGGTAGCATCATCATCACCGTCATCACGCTGTCGTGTTGACGAAACTCTCCCTCGAAGCTCTACTGGACCGTGAGTTTGCGGGACGTCACCGAGCCGAACGTGTGCAGATTGCGGAGGTGCCTTACCTTCAGTGCTAGATCGGTAGATCGTGAAGACGTACGACTACATCAACCGCGTTGTCATAAAGCTTCCGCTTACGGTCTACGAGGGTACGTAGACGATAATCTCCCCTCTCGTTGCTATGCATCACCATGATCTTGCATGTGCGTAGGATTTTTTTTGAAATTACTGCGTTCGCCAACAGTGGGCCCCTCATGGCACCTCCTGACCTAATTCCACCTCTATAAATTCCCAAATATTCCCATTATACCAGAGAGCCACCCGAAACACTTTTTTCGCTGTCATAGGTTTCTGTTCTTCCGAGATCCCATTTGGAAGCCATTTCCGGCACCCTGCCAGAGGGAGAATCGATCACGGAGGGTTTTTACATCATCCTTGCCGCCCTTCCGGTGATTGTTGAGTAGTTCACCACAGATCTATGGATCCATAGCTAGAAGCTAGATGACCTCTTCTCTCTCTTTGATTTTCAATACAATGTTCTCCTCGATCTTCTTGGAGTTCTATCCGATGTAATCTTCTTTTGCGTGTGTTTGTTGGGATCCAATGAATTATGGGTTTATTATCAGATTATTTATGAATATTAGTTGAGTTTTTTTTGTGAATTCTATTATGCATGATTGTTATAGCTTTGCATTTCTCTCCGATTGTAACATCCCAAAATTCTAAATTTTGGAATGTTATATTAAATGAATAGTTTTGATTGTTTGTTTGATTGTGGTGTGGTTGCTTGTGTGAAATTGAGTGAAATTTGAATTTTTTTTGAAAGTTGAATAAGAGGGAATGAAATGACTTTCCCAAACTTTGACCTTGCATTTAAGATCTCCATGAATTCATATTCATTTCATCACAAAACCCTAGAGTAAAGATGATATGATTTCTTCCATTTAAATAAATGAAAAGGGTTTTGAAAAGATTTGAATTCCATTTGGAAATATTTCAAATTCGGAAACTTAATGCAACTCAATGAGTTTCATGAGAGAAGATAAAATGACTTCTTCAAATGCTAAGAAAGAGAGTTGGAAGTTTCAAAGTGTCAAATTGAAAGTCCCTTTGAAGTTATTTTGAAACCCACTTTCAATTTGGAGTTATTTGGTTTTTATTCAAATTATTTTTCTCCAAAAATAAAATATATGGAAAATAGGGTAAAATGATTCCCTACAGTAAAAAAGTAGAGAAAAATGAGTTTGAAATCATTTTGGTATTTTTAATTTTTATTTGGATTTTAAATGAACCACCAGTACTATTCGCTTTATTTAAATTTTTGTCGAATTTATTTGCCGCTGAAAATATGTTCATCATTTTGGAAATCTTTTTCTGAAATTTTTTATATATAATATGCATATGTACAATTTTATTTTTATTTTCTTTATTCAGCTTTCCCTTTTCTGTTTCTATTAAAAAAAACTACGCGTGCGCCTGGAACTAACTGTTGCCCATGCGCGTAGCATAGTGGCATCGGGAGCCCCATCATTTTCTTTTTCTTCTCGCCTACATGGGCCAGGCCCAGCCGGCCATTTTTTTTCTTATTTTTTTCACTTTGGCCAATTTTCTTTTAAAAATAACTACAGCGCGCGCGGCCGGCCGAACAATTTTAGGCCCATGCGAGCGCCTCTCTTTTCGCCTCTATTTCTTTTCTTTTCGTCTACATTTAGTTCCACATTGCTAGCCTTTGACCCCTAAGCCTCTTTTTCATCTATAAATATAGAACCATAAAACCCCAAAAATCATTCACTGCGAGTTAAATCAATATTTTGGTTTGACTAGCTTCACAAAAGAAAATATATTTCTTCTCTTCGGCGGGACTTCTGAAAGTTGTCTCTTTTCTCCGAAGTCGTTTTTTCTCTATTTTATAAAGGTATTTTTCTTCATAATTTTTATACTTTCATAACTTATTATTTTTAGACTAGTGTATGGTAGAATAATTAGATTTATAAATTAGTCCCTGTATTTACATTTTAAGACTAGAATTCTTTTAACCATAACTCTTTTTCTTCCATAAAATAACTTGACTTTGATTTTTTAAATAGCCATAACTTTTTACTCGTTCATCCAAATTAGACGAAACCAACGTCAATATTTTCATCTTGATTCCACCTATCTAGTGAATCTATCAAATATTTTTTTTTTACAATTTTCAAATTCAAAATTTGTTTAGATTCATACTCAAATTTCTTTCGATCATATCTTTTTATCCGTACCTTCGTTTCCGATGAACCCAACTGCATCAGATTCGTATTGAAGTAATTTTTTCATTTGCACAATTAGTGTCATCTTTCCAACATATAATTTTGATCTTATCCAGTTACTCTACTAGTCCATCAAATAGTTGTTACACAACATTCTAAACAGATTCAATGCTATGTTGAATTACTTGATCCGTTATTTTCAATCTAGTAATTCTTTTTCCTACATTTTCATATTGACTTCCTACATCCATTAGCATCATTAGTTTCAACTTTTGATCTTTTCAAATTTGAACGATTCAAATTTGAATTCGAAGCTTCACTTGATCATATCTTGTAAACTGTAGTGCTTTTTCATTTGATTCATTTTTCAAATTGAATCCCTAGGCATAATCTAACATCTTGAGCCATCACCACACTTTTTCACCGAAATTAGGATCTAATCTTTCAAAATAATTTGATTTGGTTCTTTTGGAGTTTTTGCAATCTTCCTTTGCATTTTTTGGGTCTTTGAGTGATTGCTTATGTGTGGATAAAATTGCTTACTTACGATAGATTGATCGGAGTGTGACGAGTAGAACTATCTGGAATTATGAGTGCGAAGAATCTTCATCAACAATACAACGCAAGTTCACACTTTGATCATACTTTTCAATACCCAGTTTTTACTATGCATTAGTTTCACCCTCAAAGATTGCATGAGTAGGATTGGGAACATGTGGCCTTGCTATGCAGTTCATGAGATAGGAACCTATGATCTTTGAAACACCCCGAGAATATTCGTTGTGTCATATGTTGCTTAGCCATGCTCGTAGACGGGGATTGGTATGTGAGATTCATGCAAGTTATGAGAGAAATAATAATTAAGGGAAAGTTTAAGGTGGCAACATTAACACACATCTCGGTGGAATGGTTGGGGCACCCTGGAAAAACCAGTGGCTTGTCTGGGCACCTGCAAAAACTAGTGTTTGCCCTAGGGGATTCCGGAGGACCCGTGTGATCACCCTACGGAATGCCACCCAGGCTCAAAGGGATCATATGATATTTCATGCCTAGAAACTTCCATGTGCAGCCACAAGCCATTATGGGCTCTAGCATAGTTGAGTAAGTTGTGGGAAACCTTTCCATGATATGCTAGCAGATGTAGGGGGATTGTAGGTGTACCGACCTATCTATCGGTTAAGGGGACCTCTTCGGAAAGACTATGTCTCGATCATCCGCTTCTCAAACAACAAGCAGTGCGAGGAATTCAACGTAGGAGATCGAGTCTTGTGGGGAAAAGTGTGCAAACCTCTGTAGAGTGTACAAACTAATCATGATTAGCCATGTCCCCGATTATGGACAATTTGAGTATCTAGAAGTGAATTATTTGTTGATCTCATCACTCTATTTAATTAATGTATTGGGTTATTAATAATTTGGGATTTTTTGGGATTGAGTTGGAGGAACCTTCTCAATAATGGCATAAACTTGGTAGTGAATAAAACATTTATTCCTTTCTTGCAGGGAAAAATTAGCTTTATGCAAAATTAAACTTAGAGCCTCCACCAGCCAAATATGCATGTAGTGATAGATATTGTTCGTCATTATTCTGTGGTGTGAATTTGCTAGTACATTCAACGTACTGACCTACACGGCTGCAACGTCTCATGTTGCAGGAATTATTCGATGAGTAAGTGATACGTTAGGTGCGATGACTACACTCAACTTTGCCGCTGTTGGGACTCCACAACCTTGTTGTCACTTCCGCTATATTATTTGAGGTAATAGCATTTACGTTATTTTATACATGTGATTTACCTCTGTTATAAATCCTCGAGTATTGTGTGTGTCAGCATACCGATCCAGGGATGACACTTAAGCACAGAGACTTTGATCTATCCGGGTCGGGTCGCTACACCGATCTATCTGTTTGGTTTGGCCAACTAGATTGATTTCTCTTGCAATGGGAGAGGTGCTTTTTGATGGGTTCAATCTTGTGGTGCTCCATCCCAGTGACAGAAAGGGAAAGGACACATATTTGTATTGTTTCTATTAAGGATAAAAAGACGGGGTTTATTCATATTGCTTAGGTTTACTTTGTCTACATCATGTCATCTTGCTTAAGGTGTTACTTTGTTTTATACTTAATACCCTTGATGCATGCTAGATAGCGGTCGATGGGTGGAGTAATAGTAGTAGATGCAGGCAAGAGTCGGTCTACTTGTCTCGGACGTGATGCCTATATAGATGATCATTTCCTTGAATACCCTCATAACTATGCGCTTTTCTATCAATTGCCCAACAGTAATTTGTTCACCCACCGTATGTTATGTGCTCGAGAGAGAAGCCTCTAGTGAAAACTATGGCCCCCGGGTCTACTTTTATCATATATAAAAACATAAAAATACCTTGCTACACTTCTATTTATTTTGTTTTGCAATTTATCTTATTACCTACCACTACGAGATTTGATCCTTGCAAATAACCGCCGAGGGTATTGACAACCCCCTTTTTTGCGTTAGGTGCAAATTTGCTTTTGTGTGTGTGCAGGTGCTGCTAACGAGGTTCTGTGTGGTTCTCCTACTAGATTGGTAACCTTGGTTCTTAACTGAGGGAAATACTTATCTCTACTGTACTGCTTCTTCCTGTCCTCTTCAGGGAAATCCCAACGCAGCTCATAAGTAGCACTGATTCAGTTGCGTTCTGGCAACTTTGACCAAATCTGAAACACCACCATGTACTGCAAAACTGATAAGTCCTTTTAGATGTCATTATAACGTGTTAACACAGCTCGAGGCCACTCCCATTGGCATGTCTCACTAATAAAGAGTCCGTGCCCTGGATTTCTAGTGATATTACCAGCAAAACCCCTCGATTCGCGCACGCATGTAACACATATCACATTGAGAACTCGTGCAATTACTGCCACACAGTACGCTCCTTTGGTGTTTTTACCAGCCCATAAAAGGCACACGACAAAGTGAATCAATATTCACACCTTACTCCTTGCTCTCGCTCTCATCATCCCCGAGCTCCAACGCCCGAAGAACAGAGCACAAACAGCCTCCTACCCCGTTTTTCCTCTTCCCAATTGATGGAGTCCTGGACTAGGGGGTTCTAACCACGTCGGCCTCCGGGTTATGGGCCGAGCCGAGGACCCCCAGACAACCAACAAATGGTCCATGTTTGCCATGTCGCACGACATACTCAAGATGGAATCCTCCGAAGACTTGGCACATACGACAAGTTTATCCCTTTATGTAACCGACCTGCATGTAACCCTAGGTACCCTCGGTGCCGTCAACGGGTTTTAGATGTAGGGTTAGATTCACTCACATATGATCTTGAGGTAGACCATCCTATACTTTGTACCCCATCCAAATCAATATAACAAGAGCAGGACGTAGGGTTTTACCTCTTCGAGAGGGCCCGAACTACGTAAAGCATAGTGTCCCTTTTGTCCTGTTACCATCAAGCTAATAGCACCAGCTCAGAACCCCCTACCCGAGATCCCCCGGATTTGACTACGACATTGGTGGTCCATACAGGTCCCGTTGTGTGGTCAAAGCAGCTCGATGGCTCACCTTCGGATTGATGACAACATTGGCTATGGGAAGACCATCTTCCTAGAAAACTTTTTGTCCTCGACAGCGTCATGCTCTACACCGATTCGACTAGCCACCTCAGCTAGATCAAAAAAACTTCGCAGGCCAGACCATCAACTTTGGAAATCTAGAGTACGCTATGGATGCCTGCAACGAGCTTGCGTTTTCAGGCTGGGTGTCATACTAGTCCAAAGACCTCGCTGACGCCTTCGTCCTGATCTCAGATTCAATCTCCGACCAGGACCATGACGCAGATCACACCTGAGATCTAGCTTCGAGCCTAGAATCGAGCATTGCCTCGACGGTTAGACGAAGTTTGACCGATGAAATTCCCAAGGCCATGAAAGATGGTATCTCAGGCAAGCTTCACCTAAGCCCAACCTTCAGTCAGGATATGGGTGAGGCCATCAAAGCGCTTCTGAATGAGATGTTAGATTAGATTTAGAGTCTCACAATCTCAAACGATCGGACCTCGATTTATGATCAGATTTGGGAGAAATATGGAGAAGCAGGAATTTTCAACCACCCTCCACCCACCTAGTCGCTACCATCGAGGATTTAACCAACATCTTAGCACACACCTTCGAGGAGGCAACCGACATGGATGAAGATGTCGGCGAGTTGTCACACTCTACTTTGTCGCCTGCTGCTACCCATACCGGCAAGTGGGCAGATATGTCGACCTACGATGTTTTACATGCTAGACACTCCCAAGGATGGAGAAGGAAGTGGAAAACCCCCCAAGCACCGACGTAGGGGCTACTGTAACAGAGGCAACGACAATGGTGACACGAGTAATAGTGGCACCAGAAACGGTGGTACCACCAACGGAGATGCCGCCCAAGATGGCAATGAGAACCAGAACACCATGAATGATGTCAGCGCTGATAATAACAACGGCGATGATATGATCAATGGGGATGAAGATGACCCCAATGATGGCGATTACGACCCGGATGCCGAGGAGGATAGAAGCCTCGACCCTGACGAGTACGATGCTTTCAAACAACCCTTCGAGGAACCTTGAATCGAAATGCTCTGCAGGCGATTGGCCAGTACGGTCAAAAGCATCAAGCAAAAGTCCCAGTGGATTAGAACCGAATAGGACGAAATGAATGACAGATGGGTCGAGCTCCTTAGGGCCGAGTAGGCACTTGAGGACAAACTCGAGCAAACTGGGGCTAAGAAGTTTTCCCCCCAAGGAAGTTACTTCTAGATCTCGATGAGGAGGCCAAGGACAACGTGCTATCTAGGCGCGAGTTGGCCGAGAAGCCCGGCCGCTCTCCTTGGGGCTGAGATAGGCCAGCAAGCGGGTACAAGAATATTACCGAAGCCCCATGGTGCCAAGGTGGAGTAGGTCCACCTTGGCCCTTGAAGAAATATGATCTGAGGGAGAAAAGACGTTAAGGCCAGAAGCTCCACCTCGATCAATCTATAAATCTAGGGAGCGTCCACCTATTGGACAGGTGGGATACCTAGCTTGATTAGCTAAGAATGGCGATGTTCTTGATTACACGCATGATTGGAGAGTGAACATGTCCAACGTGCGTCATTCCACTACCACGATCCGAGGAGGTACCCACCCCATGTGCTTCACAGACGAGGTCATGCAACACAAGTTCCCAGAGGGGTTTAAACCCATAAATATCGAGCAATATGATGGTACAACAGACCCCGCCGTATGGATTGAGGATTTCCTCATGCTCATACACATGGCCAATGGCGATGATCTCCATGCCATCAAATACCTACCCTTGAAGCTCAAAGGATCCACTCATCACTGGCTTAATAGCCTCCCCGAGGACTGAATTGGAGTCTGGGAAGACATCGTGGATTTGTTCTGAGCAAACTTCCAAGGTACTTATGTCCGACTCATGGATGCCAATGACCTTGCTCATGTCGTGCAAAGGCCAGTGGAGTCGGTCTAAAAATTCAGGAATCGGTTTTTGACCAAGAAAAATCAGATAGTGGACTACCTGGATGCCGAGGTGGTACCCGTGCTACTTGTGAGCTGCGTTCATATTTTCTGTAAGAGGAGAGGATGATGCAGTACAATAGAGGTAAGTATTTCCGTCATTTAAGAACCAAGGTTATCAATCCAGTAGGAGAACCACGTGAAACCTCGTTAACAACACCTACACACACGAAAGCAAATACTTGCACCCAATGCGATCAAGGGGGTTGTCAATCCCCTCAGCGGTTATTTGCAAGGATCAAATCTCGTAGTGATAGATAGATAAAATAAAATAACGGTAATAAAATTACAGCAAGGTATTTTTGGATTTTATATATGATAAAAGTAGTCCTGAGGGCCATAATTATCACTAGAGGCTTCTCTCTCGAACAAAAAGCATACGGTGGGTAAACAAATTACTGTTGGGCAATTGATAGAAAAGCGCATAGTTATGACTATATTCAAGGCAATGATCATGTACATAGGCATCACGTCCGAGACAACTAGACCGACTCTTGCCTGCATCTACTTGTTGGGGAACGTAGCATGCAATTTCAAAATTTTTCCTACGATCACACAAGATCTATATAGGGGATGCATAGAAACGAGAGGGGGAGAGTGTGTCCACGCACCCTCATAGACCGAAAGCAGAAGCGTTAGGTTAACATGGTTGATGTAGTCAAACATCTTCGCGATCCAACCGATCAAGTACCGAACGTACGACACCTCCGAGTTCAGCACATGTTCAACTCGATGATGTCCCTCGAACTCTTGATCCAACAGAGGGTTGAGGGAGAGTTTCGTCAGCACAATGGCGTGGTGACTGTGATGGTGATGTGATCCCCGCAGGGCTTTGCCTAAGCACTACGACGCTATGACCGGAGGAGTAAACTGTGGAGGGGGCACCACACACGGCTAAGAGAACAACTGTCGTGCTATGGGGTGCCCCCTACCCCCGTATATAAAGGAGGAGGGGAGGAGGCCGCCGTCCTAGAGGGGGCGCACCATGGGGGGAAGCCGAATAGGATTCCAAGTCCTATTCGGCCCCCTTCCTTTCTTACGGAGGGGGAAAGGGGAAGGAAGAAGGAAGAGGAGAAGGAAAGGGGGGCGCGCCCCCACCCCTAGTCCAATTCGGACTCCCCATGGGAGGGGGGCACGACCACCCTTTGTGGGCTGCCTCCCCTCTCCCCTATGGCTCATGTAGGCCCACTACTTTCCCCGGGGGGTTTCGGTAACCCCTCGGTACTCCGAAAAATACCTGAACCACTCCGAAACCATTCCGGTGTCCGAATACCATCGTCCAATATATCAATATTTACCTCTCGACCATTTCGAGACTCCTCGTCATGTCCGTGATCTCATCTGGGACTCCGAACAATCTTCGGTCACCAAAACACATAACTCATAATACAAATCATCACCGAACGCTAAGCGTGCGAACCCTACGGGTTTGAGAACTATGTAGACATGACCGAGACACATGTCCCATCAATAACCAACAACGAAACCAGGATGCTCATATTGGTTCCTACATATTCTACTAAGATCTTTATCGGTCAAACCGCAATGAGAACATACGTCATTCCCTTTATCATCAGTATGTTACTTGCCCGAGATTCAGTCATATGTATCATCATACCTAGTTCAATATCGTTACTCATTCCGTAATGCATCATCCCACAACTAACTCATTAGTCACATTGCTTGCAAGGCTTATGATGATGTGCATTACCGAGAGGGCCCAGAGATACCTCTCCGATACTCGGAGTGACAAATCCTAATCTTGATATATGCCAACCCAACAAACACCTTCGGAGACACCTGTAGATCATCTTTATAATCACCTAGTTACGTTGTGATGTTTGATAGCACACAAGGTGTTCCTTCGGTATTCGGGACTTGCATAATCTCATAGTCAAAGGAATATGTATAAGTCATGAAGAAAGCAATAGCAATAAAACTTAATGATCATTATGCTAAGCTAACGGATGGGTCTTGTCCATCACATTATTCTCCTAATGATGTGATCCCGTTCATCAAATGACAACACTTGTCTATGGTCAGGAAACTTAAGCATCTTTGATTAACGAGCTAGTCAAGTAGAGGCATACTAGGGACACTTTTTTGTCTATGTATTCACACATGTACTAAGTTTCCGGTTAACACAATTCTAGCATGAATAATAAACATTTATCATGATATAAGTAAATATAAATAACAACTTTATTATTGCCTCTAGGGCATATTTCCCTCAGTCTCCCACTTGCACTAGAGTCAATAATCTAGATTACATTGTGATGATTCTAACACCCATGGAGTCTTGGTGCTGATCATGTTTTGCTCGTGGAAGAGGCTTAGTCAACAGGTCTGCAACATTCAAATCCGTATGTATTTTGCAAATCTCTATGTCTCCCTCCTGGACTTGATCGCGAATGGAGTTGAAGTGTCTCTTGATGTGTTTGGTTCTCTTGTGAAATCTGGATTCCTTCGCTAAGGCAATTGCTCCAGTATTGTTAGAAAAGATTTTCATTGGACCCGATGCACTAGGTATTACACCTAGATCGGATATGAACTCCTTCATCCAGACTCCTTCATTTGCTGCTTCCAAAGCAGCTATGTACTCCGCTTCACACGTAGATTGCGCCACGATGCTCTGCTTGGAACTGCACCAACTGACAGCTCCACGATTCAATATAAATACTTATCCAGTTTGTGACTTAGAGTCATCCGGATCAGTTCAAAGCTAGCATCGACATAACCATTTACGACAAGCTCTTTGTCAACTCCATAAATGAGAAACATATCCTTAGACCTTTGCAGGTATTTTAGGATGTTCTTGACCGCTTCCCAGTGATCCACTTATGGATTACTTTGGTACCTCCTTGCTAAACTTATAGCAAGGCACACATCAGGTCTGGTACACAACATTGCATACATGATAGAACCTATGGCTGAAGCATAGGGAATGACTTTCATTTTCTCTCTATCTTATGCAATGGTCGGGCATTGAGTCTGACTCAACTTCACACCTTGTAACACAGGCAAGGACCCTTTCTTTGACTAATCCATTTTGAACTTCTTCAAAACTTTATCAACGTATGTCCTTTGTGAAAGTCCAATTAAGCATCTTGATCTATCTCTACAGATCTTGATGCCCAATATATAAGCATCTTCACCGAGGTCTTTCATTGAAAAATTCTTATTCAAGTATCCTTTTATGCTAGCTAGAAATTCTATATCATTTCCAATCAACAGTATGTCATCCACATATAATATTAGAAATGCTACAGAGCTCCCACTCACTTGTAAATACAGGCTTCTCCAAAAGTTTTTATAAAACCATATGCTTTGATTACACTATCCAAACGTATATTCCAACTCCGAGAGGCTTGCACCAGTCCATAAATGGATCGCTGGAGCTTGCACACTTTGTTAGCACCTTTAGGATCGACAAAACCTTCTGGTTGCATCATATACAACTCTTCTTTAAGAAATCCATTAAGGAATGCAGTTTTGATATCCATTTGCCAAATTTCATAATCATAAAATGCGGAAATTGCTAAGATGACTCGGACAGACTTAAGCATCGCTATGGGTGATAAGGTCTCATCATAGTCAACTCCTTGAACTTGTCGAAAACCTTTCACAACAAGTCGAGCTTTGTATACAGTAACATTAACATCAGCGTCAGTCTTCTTCTTGAAGATCCATTTATTTTCTATGGCTTGCCGATCATCGGGCAAGTTAAACGAAGTCCAGACTTTGTTCTCATACATGGATCCCATCTCAGATTTCATGGCCTCAAGCCATTTCGCGGAATCTGGGCTCATCATCGCTTCCTCATAGTTCGTAGGTTCGTCATGGTCTAGTAACACGACTTCTAGAACATGATTACCATACCACTCTAGTGCGGAACGTACTCTGGTTGACCTACGAGGTTCGGTAGTAACTTGATCTGAAGTTTCATGATCATCATCATTAGCTTCCTCACTAATTGGTGTAGGCATCACTGGAACTGATTTCTGTGACAAACCACTTTCCAATTTGAGAGAAGGTACAACTACCTCATCAAGTTCTACTTTTCTCCCACTCACTTCTTCTGAGAGAAACTCCTTCTCTAGAAAGGATCCATTCTTAGCAACAAATATATTGCCTTCGGATCTGTGATAGAAGGTGTACCCAACAGTTTCTTTTGGGTGTCCTATGAAGATGCATTTCTCCGATTTGGGTTCGAGCTTATCAGGCTAAGCTTTTTCACATAAGCATCACAACCCCAAACTTTAAGAAACAACAGCTTAGGTTTCTTGCTAAACCACAATTCATATGGTGTCGTCTCAACGGATTTAGATGGTGCCCTATTTAACGTGAATGCAGCCATCTCTAAAGCATAACCACAAAATGATAGTGGTAAATCAGTAAGAGGCATCATAGACCGCACCATATCTAATAAAGTACGGTTATGATGTTTGGACACACCATTACGCTGTGGTGTTCCAGGTGGCATGAGTTGCAAAACTATTCCACATTGTTTCAAATGAAGACCAAACTCATAACTCAAATATTCGCCTCTGCGATCAGATCGTAGAAACTTTATTTTCTTGTTATGATGATTTTCCACTTCACTCTGAAATTCTTTGAACTTTTCAAATGTTTCAGACTTATGTTTCATTAAGCAGATATATCCATATCTTCTCAAATCATCTATGAAGGTCAAAAAATAACGATACCCTCCGCGAGCCTCAACACTCATCAGACCGCATACATCGGTATGTATTATTTCCAATAAGTCAGTGGCTCACTCAATTGTTCCAGAGAACGGAGTCTTAGTCATCTTGCCCATGTGAAAGCACAAGTGCTCCCCTGGTGATTTTGGTAATTAATGTCAACATATCTCTTGTTGCACTAATACTTTCATCTAGCATATTTCAGATAAGTCCAACAGTGGAGTGGCATGGACTAGAGGATGTGGGAACCCTTCAAGATGATGAAGACAAATGATTGGCACAAGATCAAAGCTCAGGACTCTACTTCTTTCATTTTAGTCATCCAAGATCACATTGAATCCATAGGAAAGCCAATACTATTAAGAGGGGATGAGGTGTTGCTTAATGGCTTGCTTGCTTGAAGTGCTTAGTGATATGCTCCAAAGCCCTCAACCACTTTCTCATATCCACATTTGTCCCAAACCAAAAGTCAAACTCGGCCCCACCAAAACTTTCTATCCGGCGCCACCGAGTTCACTTGACATAGCCACTGCCACAAACCCTAGTCTTTTCGGTCCCACCGATAGGGATCTCGGTCTCACTGAGATGGGATTGTAATCTCTCTATTTCCCTTCGTAACGTTTTGGTCCAACCGAGATGAGCGATTGGTCCCACCGAGATTGCAACACAAACTCAGTGTTTCCCTTTTGTAATGTTTCGGTCCTACCGAGAGAGTGAATCGGTCCCACCGAGATTGCCTGACCAACTCTCTGGTTAGTCCGTTACCAAAATCAGTCTCACCGAGTTTGTGTAACCGGTCTCACCAATATTACGTTATGACCTAACCCTAATGATATCGGTCCCACCGAGTTGACATGTCGGTCCCATCGAAAACCCTAACAGCCACATTATGAACTAAATCGGTCTGATCGAGTTGTATGATTCGGTCCCACCGAGTTTGGTGATTTGTGTGTAATGGTTAGATTTTGTGTGGAGGCTATATATACCCCTCTACCCACTCTTCATTCGTGGAGAGAGCCATCAGAACATGCCTACACTTCCAACATACATTTTCTGAGAGAGAACCACCTACACTTGTGTTGAGGTCAAGATACTTCATTCCAACCACATAAATCTTGATCTCTAGCCTTCCCCAAGTTGCTTTCCACTCAAATCATCTTTCCACCAAATCCTATCCTATGAGAGAGAGTTGAGTGTTGGGGAGACTATCATTTGAAGCACAAGAGCAAGGAGTTCATTATCAACACACCATTTGTTACCTCTTGGAGAGTGTCGTCTCCTATATTGGTTAGGTGTCACTTGGGAGCCTCCGTCAAGATTGTGGAGTTGAACCAAGGAGTTTGTACTGGCAAGGAGATCACCTACTTCGTGAAGATCTACCCTAGTGAGGCAAGTCCTTTGTGGGCGATGACCATGATGGGATAGACAAGGTTGCTTCTTCGTGGACCCTTCGTGGGTGGAGCCCTTCGTGGACTCGCGCAACCGTTACCATTCGTGGGTTGAAGTCTCCATCAACGTGGACTAGCAAAAAGGCCCGTGCTTTGCAATGGGAGAAAAGAAATCCTCTCATATCGCTAGATGGGTGCGTGGCCGGTTGGCAGATTATGAGATCGAACTCTTCCATGGGCAATTTTATTTTTTGCCAGCTCTTCGGACCTGGGCCATAGTGCGCCGACAGGTGGGCTTCCTGCGTTGGGCCAGAACGGGTGGCAACTAACTAAACAAAATAGCGTATGTGAAATTAATTGAAGCGGGACCAAACAAAGCGGGACCAAACCAAGAATATCACCTCCTTTTAATAGTAGGTATAGATGTACGATAGCACCACCTATCGGAACCACGCCAAAAATCTCCATGTCTCCAATTGCGTTTGCACACTCCAATCCACCATCCCTTTACATTCTTGCAACTTGCATGATTTACTTTCCGCTGCTCATATACTCTTGTCATGCTTGCTTGATATGTATTGTGAATGTTCAAACTTGTGCCAAAACTCCACTTCAACTTAAAGAAATTAAGAACTACAACTTTTCTTGCCAAGAGTCTATTCACCCCCCTCTAGACACCTCTTCTCGATCCTGATTCTGTTGATGAAGGGGTGTTGAGGCAGCTGAAGGTACGCGACGAAGGGGTTGCTCCTCACGAGCCACCGGGGCCCTGAGCCTCGGGAGGCTCTGGGGGTCCAGACGGTTCCTTGAGGACCGTCGCCATCTCCGCCAGGACTACGTGATACCTGTCCTCCCGACCCGCCATGATGCTCCGCAGGTTGCGCTGGAAGGCAGCAGCCACGCTCGGCAGGCCGAATGGCATGTGAACGTAGCTTTGTGGTGGGCCCTCGCAGCGTCCCACACGCGAAGGCCAGAAGAGCTCCTGAGACACGGCCCCGTTGAGCCCTGGGATGTCGATGCAGACGCGCAGCTCACCACCCTCGCCTGGGTGGGGAGCGACGCCAGATGGGCGGCGGTCGCCGCGAATCGCTCTTGCTTCCTGAAACTCCTGAGTGGTCTTGGTGATGAACTCTTGAGTGCTGGGCGCTCCTCGCCCCGTGTCCTCCCGAGGGAAACGTGTTAGGAAGCATGCCTCCAAATGGTGACCGAGGGCCTCCCTCGTAATGTTGGCAAGGTCAGAGGCCCTCCAGAAGATAGCCCCCGAGCCCTGCCCGAGGAGGGCGCCGGGCACACATTCCTATGAGATAGAGGGAGGCGCCCCAGGTGCGGGCGCTGATCCTGACGTGGTGCCACTTGCAGCGCCGTTCTCCTGAGGCCTAGTACGGAGTAGCTGCTTCTTCTTGGGGATGGCCTCAGGAGGGTACTTGCCCTTGCTGTTGGGGTCGTCGATTGCTGCAGCTTGAAAGGCACGCTCGAGGGAGCACACCGTGTCTCTTTCTTCGCAGGGGACTGTGATGATGCCGCCGCTTCCTGGCATCTTGAGGATGTTGTAGCTATGGTGGGTCACCGCCATGAACTTTGCTAGGGCTAGATACCCGAGGATGGCATTGTACGGCAGACGGATGTGGGCGACGTCGAAGTCGATGAGCTCGGTGCGGTAGTTGTTGCGCTTTCCGTAGGTGACTGGGAGGCGGACCTGACCTATCGGGGTGGTGGAGCCGTCGGTTACTCCTGAGAAAGGCTTGGTAGGCTGAAGCTAATCATAGGGCACTTGAAGGTTGTCGAACATCTCGACGGACAGGACGTTAAGCCTTGCGCTACCGTCAATGAGAGTCTTGGTGACTTGCACGTTGCTGATGACTGGTGAACTGAGCATCAGGAGAGCGCCAGTGGTGGCCGCGCACTTGAGCTAGTCTGCCGAGCTGAAGGTAATAGCGCACTTGGACCACCTGAGTGGGCATGTAGCCTCGAGCTTGGGAAGGTCTGCGTTCACCTCGCGAGCGAACTGCTTGAAGATACGCTATGAGGCTGGGGCTTGAGCTCAGCCCAAGATGCAGGCAATAGCACGCGGCTCCTGGAAGCCCCCAGCCCCCTCGTCTTGGTGGTGGTGGTCATTCCTTCTTGGTGGTGGCAGAAGTGGAGGAAGCCCAACATTACCCTGAGGACGGTCCTCGCGAGGCTGATCCCTCCAGGCACCTTCACGAGGCTGATCCCGCCAGCGGTCCTCACGAGGCTGGTCGCGCCACTCCTGGCGTGGGCCTCGGTCATCCCAGCGTCCTCCGCCACGTCCTCCTCCTCGGCCGTAGCCTCGGTCGTTGCGCTCGGGCGTCGACCGAAGCGTCCATCGTGAATGGCCCTGAGCTCTTGACAATCGTTGGTGTTGTGGCTGTGCATGTTGTGGAAGGCGCAGAACGGTCGGCTGCTCTTGGATGACTCAGGCTGGTCCCTACCGCGCTTCGTGTCCGGCTTTACCGCGAGTACGGCCGCTCCCTTGCACTTCACATCCTTGGCCTTGGCTTTCTCCTCTTCCAGGTCGGCAGCCAGGATCTCAAGAAGGGAAAGGTGCCCTTCCTCAGCTCTTGCACACTTGGTCTCCAAGTTGAACAACTCCAGGGATGTGCACAACTCCTCGTGGATGGCGAGCTCCTCCTTCATCTTGACGTTACGAACGCCATCGGAGAACGCAGAGATGATGGCCTCGTCCGTCACCTTGGGGATCTTGAGACGAACGTTGTTGAAGCGCTGGATGTACTTCTGGAGGGTTTCCCCTGGTTGTTGCTTGACGCGGCGCAGGTCACCCGTGGCCGGTGGGCGGTCGCGAGTGCCCTGGAAGTTGGCGACGAAACGGCTGCGCATCTCATTCCAGGAAGAGATGGAGCCTGGAGGCAGATTCAGGAGCCACGAGCGTGCGCCATCCTTGAGAGCCATGGGGAACCAGTTCGCCATGACTTCATCGTCGCCGTTGGCCGCCTCGATGCTTAGCTCGTATAGCTGCAGGAACTCCGCGGGGTCGGGGGTGCCGTCATAACACGAAGGTAGGTCTAGCTTGAACTTGCCTGGCCATGCGACACTATGCAGCTCGGGGTGAAAGCGCGGCAGCCCGCGGTAGCCACCGGGACCCTTTGCTGATGTGGAGCCTGGCCCTGACGCCCTCGCACCGCCATCACAGGTGGCGCAAGGTCTTGTCGCAGCAGCGTCGGGAGCGCATGAGCGTTTTCTTGCGGACGAGGGACTTCTTGGCAGCTTCCTTCTTCGCGTACGAGCGCCCGACGTGGCGGATCACGCTGGGGGGCCGCACGCCTTGGCGCCAGGGCGCCTTCTTGGGGCAGAGGTGGTGGAGGCGCTCCATGAGCCACGTCGCCCGCAGCTGGTGGAGGGCGAGGCAGCAAGAGGGACGACACAGGGGAGCCCCCTGCGGCGCTGACAAGCTCGGCGATGCAGTCGATCCAGTCCTCGTAGAGGTCGTCGATGGGGCGGAAGTGCAGGAGTTCGCACGCCATGCACAGCGCGGCCTGCGTGTCCGTGGGAGCGCGACGGGCATGAGACGACGAGCCGGCCGGGTCAGCGATGGAGTGGCGGTGTGGCCGCCCCGCCGCACCGGGGGGTGCAGCGAGGAGGCTTGCTTCTCATTCCCCACCGAGCCGGTGACGGCGTTGGTGGCAGGCGACGGAGAACGACGGGGTGGCCCGCCGATGGGAGTCGTCTAAACGATGCGGGCGGCGAGGGCGGCCCGGCGCTCAGCGCGAGCTCGGCGAGCGTCCGACATGGAGGTGACGAAGCGACGGGACGCGGAGCGACGGAAGGAAAGCTTCGGCGCACCCCTACCTAGCGCGCCAAATGTCAGATTTCGGGTTCCGGCAAAAACCTCAAGGTTCGAACACTGGGGTGCGCGCAAAGATCTCCCCCTACCAACTCACGCCCTCAAAGGCAAGCTCGATGAACTCGCAACACAAGGGACACAAGATTTATACTGGTTCGGGCCACCGTTGTGGTGTAATACCCTACTCCAGTGTGGTGTGGTGGATTGCCTCTTGGGCTGAGGATGAACAATACAAGGGGAAGAACAACCTCCTGAGGCGAGGTGTTCTTGTGCTTGGTGGGTGTGAGATTAAGGATGGAATGGATCCGATCCAAGATGAGGTCGATCCCCTAGCTTTGGTGGTGGCTAGTCCTGTTTATAGAGGCCCTGGTGTAGGATCGAAAGTATGTCTAGAGGGGGGGTGATTAGACTACTTGACCAAATAAAAACTTAACCTTTTCCCAATTTTAGTTCTTGGCAGATTTTAGCTATTGTAGGACAAGTCAAGCAATCATCACACAATTCAAGCAAGCATGCAAAGAGTATATTGGCAGCGGAAAGTAAAGCATGCAACTTGCAAGAATGTAAAGGGAAGGGTTTGGAGAATTCAAACGCAATTGGAGACACGGATGTTTTTCCCGTGGTTCGGATAGGTGGTGCTATCCTACATCCACGTTGATGGAGACTTCAACCCACAAAGGGTAACGGTTGCGCGAGTCCACGGAGGGCTCCACCCACGAAGGGTAACGGTTGCGCGAGTCCATGAAGGGCTCCACCCACGAAGGGTCCACGAAGAAGCAACCACCCACAAAGGGTCCACGAAGAAGCAACCTTGTCTATCCCACCATGGCCATCGCCCACAAAGGACTTGCCTCACTAGCGGTAGATCTTCACGAAGTAGGCGATCTCCTTGCCCTTACAAACTCCTTGGTTCAACTCCACAATCTTGTCGGAGGCTCCCAAGTGACACCTAGCCAATCTAGGAGACACCACTCTCCAAGAAGTAACAAATGGTGTGTAGGTAATGAACTCCTTGCTCTTGTGCTTCAAATGATAGTCTCCCCAACACTCAACTCTCTCTCATAGGATTTGGATTTTGTGGAAAGAATATTTGAGTGGAAAGCAACTTGGGGAAGGCTAGAGATCAAGATTCATATGGTAGGAATGGAATATCTTGGTCTCAACACATGAGTAGGTGGTTCTCTCTCAGAACATATGAGTTGGAAAATGTGTGTGTTCTGATGGCTCTCTCTACGAATGAAGAGGAGGTGGAGGGGTATATATAGCCTCCACACAAAATCCAACCGTTACACACAGTTTTCCAATCTCGGTGGGACCGAATCAACAAACTCGGTCGGACCGAAAAGGTAAACCTAGTGACCGTTAGAGATTTTCGGTGGGACTGACATGCAACTCGGTAGGACCGATATGGTTAGGGTTTGGGCATAACGTAATCTCGGTGAGACCGATTACACAAACTCGGTGAGACCGAATTTGGTAATTAGCTAACCAGAGAGTTGGTCAGGCAAACTCGGTGGGACCGATTTGCTCTTTCGGTGAGACCGAAAAGTTACAAAAAGGAAACACTGAATTTACATTGCAATCTCGGTGGGACCGATTCGCTCTTTCGGTGAGACCGAAAAGTTACGAAAGGGAAACAGAGAGTTTGCAATCCCATCTCGGTGAGACCGAGATCCCTATCGGTAGAACCGAATTGCTAGGGTTTGGCAGTGGCTTATGACAAGTGAAACTCGGTGGCGCCGGATAGAAAGAATCGGTAGGACCGAGTTTGGCTTAGGGTTTAGGTCATATGTGGATATGGGAAAGTAGTTGAGGGTTGTGGAGCATATCACTAAGCACATGAAGCAAGAGGCTCATTAAGCAACACCTCATCCCTCCTTGATAGTATTGGCTTTTCCTAAAGACTCAATGTGATCTTGGATCACTAAAATATAAAATGAAGAGTCTTGAGCTTTTGAGCTTGAGCCAATCCTTTGTCCTTAGCATTTTGAGGGTTCCACTTTCACCATCCATGCCATGCCAATCATTGAGCTTTCCTGAAATAATCATCTTGGAATAGCATTAGCTCAATGAGCTATATGTTGTTATGAATTACCAAAACCACCTAGGGATAGTTGCACTTTCACCCCTTTTTGGTAATTGATGACAACATATAGATCAAAGCTTTGACAAATGATAATAAGCATGAAATATATCGTCGCTTTGAGAAGTATGTGACAAGTAAGAGCTCCCCCTAAATTTGTGCATATTTAAAATTTGCTTTGGACTGCAAATGCACAAGGAGTTAGAGTCATGGGTTACTCTTCCATGTCACATACATCTTGGTGGAGCGCTTAAAATGATAAGAATGAAATACATGCACTCATCACCAAGAATAGTGAATGATCACATAAGATAGATAAGATAATAGCATTAAGCAAACATTAAGTGTAGCTTATGATCAAACACATGATCATCAATGTCTCACAGATAATGACGTAGTATCTCAAGCACTCAAAAGCAAACAAAGTTCGAAAAACCACCAAATAAAGCAAGAGAGAAAAAAGCAACACTCTCTCTCTGGAAGCCTATGATCTATACATTTTCTCCCCCTTTGGCAACAAGTTACCAAAAAGTTCCTAGAAAATGCATAGTGTTAAGTCGACGCTCAGGCTTGATCTTCAGGTGGTGGTGGAGTCTGGATCACTCCAAGGACGAAGGCTTCCGTAGACGCTGAAGTAGACGCTGGAGTTGGAGCTGAAGTAGACGCTGGAGCAGGTGGAACTGAGGCTGTAGCTGGTGCAGAAGTGGTGGCTCTGGGGTCAGTAACTGGCACTGCAGACGACCTCGGACCTCGTGGCACTCTGGCAAAGGCATCAGTTGTAGTCCTGCCTCTCCTCTCCTGCATGTCATCTTGGAGCTGCTCCACTGCAGTCTGAATCTCTGTCACCTTGACATCCAAGTCATAGAACTTTTGTTCCATGATTCTCTCTAGGCTTGCCTGGTTCTGAGTTAGGGTGGCTAGACCTTTCTCAATCTGCAGGGTGGATGCAATCAGGTAACCAAGCTGCTCTTGTTTGGTTTTCAAGAAATACTCAGATGCCTCCTCTTGAGTTGGCATCTTGGCAGCTTTCTCCTTCCTTGCCTTCTCCTTCTTGGCTTGTGCTTGGGCAGATGATGGCTCATTCTCAGTCATGTCAACTTGATTATCCTCAAAATCTGGACGGATGGGCAAGTGTTCCTTGTCCAATAAGTATATGCCCGTGCCCATCTTGGAGTTAATGAGCTCCTGAATTTGTGGGGCATACCCACAACTCCTCTTCTGGTCTGCCGCTGTCCTCTTGATTGTCTCTACCATGAGGCTCATCACCTTAAACTTCTGTGGCACATCAAAGATATGTAGCAAGTTGATTGCATGGCCTCTGATCATCTTGTGATCTCCAGACTTGGGCAAGAGAGTGTGCCTCAATATCCAATTGATGGTTGGCAGCCCTGACAGAAGATAGTGCACAGACCCAAACTTGAAAGTGTCAAGTGCCTCGTTTGGAATTTCCTTGTACATGTTGGACATAGAGTTGTGGTCTTGGCATAAATGTCCAAGTCATCCTCATGCTCCTCTGGGGCATTGATGAGTTGTGCCCATTCAGCAACTGTTGACTGATATCTGGTTCCTTCTGACATCCATGTTATCCTACCATCTGGATAAAAATGTGCTGTGAAGTAGAACTGCATGATAAGCTCCTCATTCCACTTTGTGAGCTTCTGCCCAACAAAGTCTGCTACTCCACAAGCATTGAAGCTGTCATACACTCCAGGGTAGTACTCTTCGTTTTCCTTGATGTACCCCCAATCAACCCATCTCATGTCACAAACTATGGGCTTCTTATCAAGTAGCACTATCTGATAGAAGTCCTGCTGTTCCTTGGTGTGAAATCTGTAGTCCACAGCAGTTCTTCTCCTTGAAGCATACGGGTCTGCTTCTCTCCACTTCCTGAGCCCTGAATCTCTCCTGAGTTTCATATCCTTAGCCACAGGATGAGCATCGTTGTGGTCTGGGATCTTGGGCTTGAGTTTTCTGAGAACTTGCTCTTCATCATCTTCTTCAACAATAGTCTCAGGCACTGGGGCCTTGTTCTTCTCAGTTGCAGGTATGCTCCTCGTATTTCTCTTTGGTGCAGACTTGGGCTTGGAGGCAGCTTTGGGTGCTTCTTTGGGCTTAGATGTGGCAGCCCCTGATCTTATAGCATCACCCATAAGCTTAGGTGCCTTAGGTGCTGGTGCAGCAACCTCTTCTTCTTCCTCTTCTTCCATGATGGAAGCCTTTCCAAGCACTCTGGCTACGGTCTTCTTGACCCTTTCCTTCCTTTTCTTGCCTTCAGCAGCAACTGGCTCTTTGGGAGTGGGCTTCTCAGTTGAAGCTCTGGCCTTTGACATAGGCTGCCTGCCTGCTAGCCTTTTGACTTTCAACCCTGGCTTTGTGCCTTGAGCTGACTCAACTCTCTTTGAAGTGGCTTCCTCTTCCTTTGCCACATAATCTTCATCCTCAGAATCTGAAGTTCTCTTCTTCCTCTGTCTGGTGACAGCTTTTGGCAAATTGCTAGGGGTGCTCCTGCTGCCTTCATCAGAAGAACTGGAGGGACTAGTGCCCTCACTCATGTGCACTTGCTTTTCTGACACATTCTGGCTGTCACTTTGGTCTGACATGATGAACAAGCTGACTGCTGACCCTGTGAATAGTTTATAGATGAGGTAGAGTGGATGAGCATCACAAAATGCAGAGATTTTTGCAAAAGAATGATCCAAAAACTTAGTTTTAGTTTCCCATTGAAATCATCTCGGATCTACCGATTTTTAAACTCGGTGATACCGAAGCAGTTTTGGCACCTAAACTAGTGAACTCGGTCAGACCGAGTCACAGTTCGGTGGCACCGAGACTGCTAGGGTTTCACAAAGTTCCAAAATTGGTCACACCGATAAGTAATTCTCGGTCAGACCGAGTCTCACTTGTGCAATGGCATAAGCCAAATCGGTGGGACCGAGTTTTTCAACTCGGTGGGTCCGAGATGGTTTCGGCGGAAACCTAACCCTAAAATTTTCGAATCAAACCTAATCTACGAGCGCATTGACTGGATAGGAGTGTTTCAATCGTGGCAAGAATCATGATGATCACAATGTGCTAAGAATCGGATTGGAGAATAGCACAAAGATCGAGTCCATACCCTAGTTCGGCGGAGACTCGCTACAGCGGCAACGGTGGGGTAGAATTCCGTTGACGGTGATGGAGACCAGCGACTGGAGGCGGTTGGTGGCGAGGAGACAATCCGGAGACCACATTGGCAGAGCAGGCTATCGCGCGGGCGAAGGGGTTCGGAGAAATTTCCAAAATTTTGCCCGTGACTATATATAGCCTGACCCTGTCGGTGTGACCGAGTGGAACAACTCGGTGGCACCAAGATTCATAACTGCAAGCAGTTACTGAAACTCGGTGTGACTGAAAGGTTCAAATCGGTTGCACCGAGATCGAAAACCTAGATCAACTTAATGATCTTGGTAGGACCGAAAGTGGGGTATCGGTCAGACCGAGAATCATAAAGAGGTTTTGGAAGTTTAAGACTATGACGAATCGGGGACTCCGAGCGCTCCTCACACAGAGTGGTTCGAATCTGACTTGATCAAATTTTGTGATGTAGCATGAATAGAGTTTGAGACGAGAAAAGCACAGATAGCTAGAGGAGGTTCTTAGGCATTCTTGTCCATCCACTTGGCAAAAGGAAATAAAACCAAACAATCAAAACAACAAGTGGATGTCCTCGAATGAGTAAAATATGCAACCAGCATGCTCACACAATAAGATGGAAAATGAAATATGTGACAAGGCATGCACAACCAGTTCTAGCATCTATCAAGCAATTTGCGATGACAAGGTCATCTATATATGAGTATATTGACTTAGGAGTCAAGTGAGAACACTTGATCGTAGGTCATACTCATCGTTTAAGCTCAAGTGGGGTTGGCACTTTTACATAAAGCATTGTTGTGTTCACATCTTTAGAGTGGCTTTAGCTCAAGTCTTAGAGTAAAGCTCCCCCTAGATGTGATATCCCCCCTTAGAGGGATGAACTAACCTCGGGTTTTGTCGATGATGACTTCATGTAGATGTTGAAGATGTGGATGCTCAATGTTGATGTAGATCACTTGGAGCTATCCATTTGAGTGAATTGCACTTTCAATACCTACATGGGTTAGTCCCACAAGGAACAAACAAGGATATCCATAGACATAGAGTGATGCACACACAAGATGATGTCCATGAAAACTTTTAGGTTACCTTGTCCCTTGTCTTACCAACAAGAGGGTTTGTGACTCCTTGAACTAGTGCAAGATGTGGAAGTTGATTGCACTTGTTCTTGCCAAAATGATAAGAGTGAAGTATGTTGGCGGAGTCACCCTCAAGAACTCTCTAGTTCTTCTTCTTTTGGATCCACACCATCTTGATGGGAATCCTTGGAGTTGTAGTCGTACTTGATGAAGTGGAACTTGAAGTAGTCTTGGGAATCCACTTGACTAAGGTCTTAGGAGCTTCTTCAAATGCATCAATTTCCTCTTGAAGCTTGTCCTTGCCTTTTTGCTTGTAGTCTTGTGGTGGAAGATCATCTTGAGCTTGTGTCCCCTTGAAAGAAGTATCATACTTCTCTTGTTGAGGAACAAACTTTGTCTTGGGGTATTGATCTTCTTCCCACTCAACTCCATTGGCATTGAACTTTCGTTCAAAATCAACACCTTGATTCTTCCGGTGCATTCCTTGCTTGCGCACAATTTTCTCGAATTGCGTACTCCCGGCAAGGCTTTTGTACACTCCTTTCTCTATAATTCCCTTCAATAAGGTATTTTCTTGCTCAAGTGTAACTTGGCTAAGAGAATCATTAGTGGAATCAAGAGAACTACTAGAAGCAACAATATTGGATTTAGCATGATCATTGTTACTGCTACAGGAAGAATCTTTCTTGTTCTTGTTACTAGACTTGACTTGAGGCATGTAAGTGGATAAGAGTAAACGCTTGGCAATGTAAGAAGAACTTTTCTTGCGGAGATCATCATTGATTGCTTTTAAGAACTCATGCTCTTGCTCAAGATTGAGCTTTTCAAAGCGTAATTTCTCATGAGCTCTTAAAAGTTCTCGATGATCTTCGAAGATAGTTTCATGAGCTAACTTAAGAGTGTTTAGTTCTTTAGTTAGAGACTCAATATTCTCCTTATCATTGTCATTCGTTTTATCTTGATTAGCATGATTAATTGACGTTTCATCATAGTATTCATCACTAGAGTTGTCAACAAGCAAATCATCACCTAACAAGTCATCTTCATCACTATTGAAATCAACATACTCGGGGTGTGTTACCTTAGGACCTTTGGCCATGAAGCATCTTCCAATTCCTTCATTTGGTGAGTCAAATATGTCGTAGGAGTTGGTTGACACAAGTGCTAGACCGGCAACACCTTCATCTTGAGTATCTTCGGAGTCGGAGTGATAACTTCTCTCGGAGTGGCTGTCGGAGTCGGAGCCGGATACCCATTCACCAACATGAGCTTGATGTCTTCGTTTTGTGTAGCTCCTTGATGATTTTTCCTTTCTTTCCGAATCCTTGCTTCTCCGTGAGTATCTTCGTTCATAACGATCATCTCTACTCCTTCTCTCTCTGGGTGGTGATTCTTTGCTTCTTCTTTTTGGAGAATCTTCTCTTCTCCTGTAGGGAGCCGTACACTCATTGGAATAGTGTCCGGGTCTTCCATAACTGTAGCAGTTTCGCTCTCGACTAGAAGATCTTTTGTCATTGTAGGACCTTGACTTGAAGCTTCTATCTTTGCTTCTACTCTTGTAGAACTTGTTGAAGTTCTTCACCATTAAGCTCAATTCTTCATTGAAGTTTTGTTTCTCACTTGATGATGTAGGGGCTTCACATGAGGCTTTGTAGGCACCACTTGATTTGTTGTGAAGTTCCTCTTTATCCTTAAGTGACATCTCATGAGCAACAATTCTTCCAATCACCTCCGTTGGCTTGAGATCTTTGTAATTGGGCATCATTTGGATCAATGTGCACACGGTATTATATTTTCCATCCAAGGCTCTTAGAATCTTCTTGATGATGAATCTATCGGTCATCTCTTCACTTCCTAAGCCGGCAATCTCATTTGTGATGAGAGCAAGCCTAGAGTACATTTCAGCGACACCTTCACCATCCTTCATTTTGAACTTGTCAAGTTGACTTTGAAGCACATCCAACTTGGATTCCTTGACGGAGTCGGTACCTTCGTGCATATCAATCAAAGTGTCCCAAATTTCCTTTGCATTCTCAAGACGGATGATTTTGTTGAATTCTTCGGGGCATAATCCATTGAAGAGAATATCACAAGCTTGAGCATTGTATTGCAACATCTTCAACTCATCTGCGGTAGCTTCACGGTTTGGTTCTTTCCCATCAAAGAAGTCACCTTGCAAACCAACACACACAATAGCCCAAACAGCGGGGTTATGTCCAAGAATATGCATTTTCATTTTATGCTTCCAACTAGCAAAATTAGTACCATCAAAGTAAGGACCTCTACGGTGATAATTTCCCTCGCTAGACGCCATACTCTCCTAGGTTGTGAAACCAAGGCTATGACCACCAAAAGCTATGGAGATCAAAGTAAATGGAGACCAAAGCTCTGATACCACTTGTAGGATCGAAAGTATGTCTAGAGGGGGGGGGTGATTAGACTACTTGACCAAATAAAAACTTAACCTTTTCCCAATTTTAGTTCTTGGCAGATTTTAGCTATTGTAGGACAAGTCAAGCAATCATCACACAATTCAAGCAAGCATGCAAAGAGTATATTGGCAGCGGAAAGTAAAGCATGCAACTTGCAAGAATGTAAAGGGAAGGGTTTGGAGAATTCAAACGCAATTGGAGACACAGATGTTTTTCCCGTGGTTCGGATAGGTGGTGCTATCCTACATCCACGTTGATGGAGACTTCAACCCACAAAGGGTAACGGTTGCGC
>NC_053024.1:313457513-313469915 GCF_003073215.2 Triticum urartu
GTTCGGCGAAGAGATGGTGATACAAGTGCAATATGGATGGTAGATATAGGTTTTTGTAATCTGAAAATATAAAAGCAGCAAGGTAACTATTGATAAAAGTGAGCGTAAACGGTATTGCAATGCTAGGAAACAAGGCCTAGGGTTCATACTTTCACTAGTGCAAGTTCTCTCAACAATAATAACATAATTGGATCATATAACTATCCCTCAACATGCAACAAAGAGTCACTCCAAAGTCACTAATAGCGGAGAACAAACGAAGAGATTATGGTAGGGTACGAAACCACCTCAAAGTTATTCTTTCCAATCAATCCGTTGGGCTATTCCTATAAGTGTCACAAACAGCCCTGGAGTTCGTACTAGAATAACACCTTAAGACACAAATCAACCAAAACCCTAATGTCACCTAGATACTCCAATGTCACCTCAAGTATCCGTGGGTATGATTATACGATATGCATCACACAATCTCAGATTCATCTATTCAACCAACACATAGAACCTCAAAGAGTGCCCCAAAGTTCCTACCGGAGAATCACGACGAAAACGTGTGCCAACCCCTATGCATAGGTTCATGGGCGGAACCCTCAAGTTGATCACCAAAACATACATCAAGTGAATCATGTGGTATCCCATTGTCACCACAGATATGCACGGCAAGACATACATCAAGTGTTCTCAAATCTTTAAAGACTCAATCCGATACGATAACTTCAAAGGGGAAACTCAATTCATTACAAGAGAGTAGAGGGGGGAGAAAACATCATAGGATCCAACTATAATAGCAAACCTCGCGATACATCAAGATCATACCACCTCAAGAACATGAGAGAGAGAGAGAGATCAAACACATAGCTACTGGTACATATCCTCAGCCCTGAGGGAGAACTACTCCCTCCTCGTCATGGAGAGCACCGGCATGATGAAGATGGCCACCGGAGAGGGATTGCCCCTCCGGCAGGGTGCCGGAACGGGTCTAGATTGGCTTTCGGTTGCTACAGAGGCTTCTGGCGGCGGAACTCCCGATCTAATCTCTGTTCTAGAAGTTTTAGGGTACGTGAGTATATATGGGTGCAGGAACTACATCGGTGGAGCTTTACGGGCCCCACGAGGCAGGGGGCGCGCCCTAGGGGGGCGCCCCCCACCCTCATGAGCACCTCCCTTGGCTCCTGATGTGGGGTCCAAGTCCATCTGGTAGCTTTCCTTCCAAAAATAACTTCTCCGGTTGATTTTGTTCCGTTTCGACTCTGTTTGATATTCCTTTTCTTCGAAACACTGAAATAGGCAAAAAAAACAGCAATTATGGGATGGGCCTCCGGTTAATAGGTTATTCCCAAAAATAATATAAAAGTGGACAATAAAGCCCAGTATTGCCCAAAACAGTAGATAGCATAGCATGGAGCAATCAAAAATTATAGATACGTTGGAGACGTATCAAGCATCCCCAAGCTTAATTCCTGCTCGTCTCGAGTAGGTAAATGATAAAAACAGAATTTTTGATGCGGAGTGCTACTTGGCATAATTTCAATGTAATTCTTCTTAATTGTGGTATGAATATTCAGATCCGAAAGATTCAAGACAAAAGTTCATATTGACATAAAAATGATAATACTTCAAGCATACTAACTAAGAAATTATATCTTCTCAAAATAACATGGCCAAAGAAAGTTCATCCCTACAAAATCATATAGTTTAGTCATGTTTCATCTTTGTCACACAAGAATGCTCTCATCATGCACAACCCCGATGACAAGCCAAGCAATTGTTTCATACTTTAGTAATCTCAAACCTATAAACTTTCACGCAATACATGAGCGCGAGCCATGGATATAGCACTATGGGTGGAATAGAATAATGAAGGGGTTATGTGGAGAAGACAAAAAGGAGAAAGTCTCACATCAACGAGGCTAATCAATGGGCTATGGAGATGCCCATCGATTGATGTTAATGCAAGGAGTAGGGATTGCCATGCAACGGATGCAGTAGAGCTATAAATGTATGAAAGCTCAATAAAAGAAACTAAGTGGGTGTGCATCCAACTTGCTTGCTCACCAAGACCTAGGGCACTTGAGGAGGCCCATTGTTGGAATATACAAGCCAAGTTCTATAATGAAAATTTCCCACTAGTATGTGAAAGTGACAAAACAAGAGACTCTCTACTATGAAGATCATGGTGATACTTTGAAGCACAAGTGTGGTAAAAGGATAGTAACATTGTCCCTTCTCTCTTTTTCTCTCATTTTTTGGGCCTTCCCTTCTTTTATGGCCTTTCTCTTTTTGGGGGGCCTTCTCTTTTTTTATGGCCTTCCCTTTTTTTATTCCTCACTTGGGACAATGCTCTAATAATGATGATCATCACACTTCTATTTATTTACAACTCAATGATTACAACTCGATACTAGAACAAAGATGACTCTATATGAATGCCTCCGGCGGTGTACCGGGATTGCGATGATGCATGAGTGACATGTATGAAAGAATTATGAGAGGTGGCTTTGCCACAAATACGATGTCAACTACATGATCATGCAAAGCAATATGACAATGATGATGCGTGTCATAATAAACGGAACGGTGGAAAGTTGCATGGCAATATATCTCGGAATGGCTATGAAATGCCATAATAGGTACGTATGGTGGCTGTTTTGAGGAAGATATAAGGAGGTTTATGTGTGAAAGAGCGTATCATATCACAGGGGTTGGATGCACCGGCGAAGATTGCACCAACTCTCAATGTGAGAAAGGGCAATGCACGGTACCAAAGAGGCTAGCAAGGATGGAAGGGTGAGAGTGCGTATAATCCATGGACTCAACATTAGTCATAAAGAAATCACATACTTATTGCAAAAGTCTACAAGTCATCAAAAACCTCGGCACTACGCGCATGCTCCTAGGGGGATAGATTGGTAGGAAAAGACCATCGCTCGTCCCCTACCGCCACTCATAAGGAGGACAATCAAATAACACCTCATGTTTCAAATTTGTTACACAATGTTTACCATACGTGCATGCTACGAGACTTGCAAACTTCAACACAAGTATTTCTCAATTTCACAACTACTCAACTAGCACGACTTTGATATTATTACCTCCATATCTCAAAACAATCATCAAGCATCAAACTTCTCTTAGTATTCAATACACTCATAAGAAAGTTTTATTAATCTTGAATACCTAGCATATTAGGATTAAGCACATTACCATGCTGCTTAAGACTCTCAAAATAATATAAGTGAAGAATGAGAGTTCATCTATTTCTTCAAAATAAAACTAACACCATGCTCTAAAAGATATAAGTGAAGTACTAGAGCAAACAACAAACTACTCCGAAAGATATACGTGAAGATCAATGAGTAGTCGAATAATTATGCAACTATGTGAAGCCTCTCTAACATTTAAGAATTTCAGATCTTGGTATTTTATTCAAACAGCAAGCAAAGCAAAATAAAATGACATTCTAAGAATGGCAAACATCATGTGAAGAAGCAAAAACTTAGGATCAACCGAAACTAACTGATAGTTGTTGAAGAAGAAAGGTGGGATGCCAACCGGGGCATCCCCAAGCTTAGACGCTTGAGACTTCTTGAAATATTATCTTGGGGTGACTTGTGCATCCCCAAGCTTGAGCTTTTGTGTCTCCTTAATTCCTCTCATATCACGGTCTCCCTAAATCTCAAAAGCTTCATCCACACAAAACTCAACAAGGACTCGTGAGATAAGTTAGTATAAACCATTGCAAAAACCTTATCATACTCTATTGTAGAAAATCACTAAAATTATTATTCAACATTGCATACTAAATGCCTCTGCATATTTAATAGTCCTATTCTCAAATAGAATCATTAAAGAAGCAAACATATGCAAACAATGCAAACATAATAGCAATCTGCCTAAACAGGACAGTCTGTAAAGAATGCAGCAATATCCATACTTCCCTAGCTCCAAAAATTATGAAAGAAAATTACCACTGTAGTAAATTTATCAGATCTTAATATGCAAAAGGTTTCAACATTTTATCACATTCTGACTTTTCTAGGGAATTATTGCAACAGCGGTAAACTTTCTGTTTTCAGACAGCAACATGAAGACTTGTAAAATAGGCATTGTAAAGGCTATCAATGCCACTTTTATTGAAATAAAAGATGCAAAACATTGTTCTAAATAACAGCAAGCAAATCCTAACAAAATAAATTGACACTCCAAGCAAAACACATATCATGTGGTAAATAAAAATATAGCTTCAAATAAAGTTACCGATGAACGAAGACAAAAGAGGGGATGCCTTCCGGGGCATCCCCAAGCTTAGGCTCTTGGTTGTCCTCGAATATTAGCTTGGGGTGCCTTGGGAATCCCCAAGCTTAGTCTCTTTCCAATTCTTATTCCATAGTCCATCGAATCTTTACCCAAAACTTGAAAACTTCACAACACAAAACTTAACAGAAATCTCGTCAGCTCCGTTAGCGAAAGAAAACAAAACACCACTTCAAGGTACTGTAATGAACTCATTATTTATTTATATTGGTGTTAAACCTAATGTATTCCAACTTCTCTATGGTTTATAAACTATTTTACTAGCCATAGATTCATCAGAATAAGTAAACAACACATGAAAAACAGAATCTGTCAAAAACAGAACAGTCTGTTGTAATATGAATCAAACGTATACTTATGGAACTCATAAAATTCTCAAATAAATTTCTGGACCTGACGAATTTATCTATTAATCATCTGCAAAAGGAATTAACTAAATATAACTCTCCAAATAAAAATGGAAGCAATTCTCGTGAGCGCTAAAGTTTCTGTTTTTTACAGCATGATCAACAAGACTTTCCCCAAGTCTTCCCAAAGGTTCTACTTGGCACAAACACTAATTAAAAGCATAAAACCACATCTAAACAGAGGCTAGATGAATTATTTATTACTAAAAAGGAACAAAATGTAAGGAACAAAAATAAAATTGGGTTGCCTCCCAACAAGCGCTATCGTTTAACGCCCCTAGCTAGGCATGATGATTTCAATGATGCTCACATAAAGGCTAAGAATTGTAACATAAAGAGAGCATTATGAAGAATATGACTAGCACATTTAAGTCTAACATACTTCCTATGCATAGGGATTTTGTGAGCAAACAACTTATGGGAACAAGAATCAACTTGCATAGGAAGGTAAAACAAGCATAACTTCAAAACTTTAAGCACATAGAGAGGAAACTTGATATTATTGCAATTCCTACAAGCATATATTCCTCCCTCATAATAATTTTCAGTAGCATCGTGAATGAATTCAACAATATAACCAGCACCTAAAGCATTCTTTTCATGATCTACAAGCATAGAAATTTTATTACTCTCCACATAAGCAAAATTCTTCTCTTGAATAGTAGTGGGAGCAAACTCAACAAAGTAACTATCATGGGATTGAAAATTGAAATCAAGATGACAAGTTTCATTGTTATCATTATTCTTTAAAGCATACGTGTCATCACAATAATCATCATAGATAGGAGGCATGCTTTCATCATAATAAATTTGCTCATCAAAACTTGGGGGACAAAAAATATCATCTTCATCAAACATAGCTTCCCCAAGCTTGTGGCTTTGCATATCATTAGCATCATGGATATTCAAGGAATTCATACTAACAACATTGCAATCATGCTCATCATTAAAATATTTAGTGCCAAACATTTTATAGATTTCTTCTTCTAGCACTTGAGCATAATTATCCTTTCCATCATACTCATGAAAGATATTAAAAAGGTGAAGCGTATGAGACAAACTCAATTCCATTTTTTATAGTTTTCTTTTATAAACTAAACTAGTGATAAAACAAGAAACTAAAAGACTCGATTGCAAGATCTAAAGATATACCTTCAAGCGCTAACCTCCCCGGCAACGGCGCCAGAAAAGAGCTTGATGTCTACTACACAACCTTCTTCTTGTAGAAGTTGTTGGGCCTCCAAGTTCAGAGGTTTGTAGGACAGCAGCAAATTTCCCTCAAGTGGATGACCTAAGGTTTATCAATCCGTAGGAGGCGTAGGATGAAGATGGTCTCTCTCGAGCAACCCTGCAACCAAATAACAAAGAGTCTCTTGTGTCCCCAACACACCCAATACAATGGTAAATTGTATAGGTGCACTAGTTCCACAAAGAGATGGTGATACAAGTGCAATATGGATAGTAGATAATAGTTTTTGTAATCTGAAAATATAAAAACAGCAAGGTAACTAATGATAAAAGTGAGCGTAAACGGTATTGCAATGCTAGGAAACAAGGCCTAGGGTTCATACTTTCACTAGTGCAAGTTCCCTCAACAATAATAGCATAATTGGATCACATAACTATCCATTAACATGCAACAAATAGTCACTCCAAAGTTACTAATAGCGGAGAACAAACGAAGAGATTATGGTAGGGTATGAAACCACCTCAAAGTTATTCTTTCCAATCAATCCGTTGGGCTATTCCTATAAGTGTCACAAACAGCCCTGGAGTTCGTACTAGAATAACACCTTAAGACACAAATCAACCAAAACCCTAATGTCACCTAGATACTCCAATGTCACCTCAAGTATCCGTGGGTATGATTATACGATATGCATCACACAATCTCAGATTCATCTATTCAACCAACACATAGAACCTCAAAGAGTGCCCCAAAGTTCCTACCAGAGAATCACGACGAAAACGTGTGCCAACCCCTATGCATAGGTTCATGGGCGGAACCCTCAATTTGATCACCAAAACATACATTAAGTGAATCACGTGGTATCCCATTGTCACCGCAGATATGCACGGCAAGACATACATCAAGTGTTCTCAAATCTTTAAAGACTCAATCCGATACGATAACTTCAAAGGGGAAACTCAATTCATTACAAGAGAGTAGAGGGGGGAGAAAACATCATAGGATCCAACTATAATAGCAAAGCTCGGGATACATCAAGATCATACCACCTCAATAACACGAGAGAGAGAGAGAGATCAAACACATAGCTACTGGTACATACCCTCAGCCCCGAGGGAGAACTACTCCCTCCTCGTCATGGAGAGCACCGGCATGATGAAGATGGCCACCGGAGAGGGATTGCCCCTCCGGCAGGGTGCCGGAACGGGTCTAGATTGGCTTTCAGTGGCTACGGAGGCTTCTGGCGGCGGAACTCCCGATCTAATCTATGTTCTGAAAGTTTTAGGGTACGTGAGTATATATGGGTGCAGGAAGTACGTCGGTGGAGCTTTAGGGGGCCCACGAGGCAGGGGGTGCGCCCTAGGGGGGCGCCCCCACCCTCGTAAGCACCTCCCTTGACTCCTGATGTGGGGTCCAAGTCCATCCGGTAGCTTTCCTTCCAAAAATAACTTCTCCAGTTGATTTCGTTCCGTTTCGACTCCATTTGATATTCCTTTTCTTCGAAACACTAAAATAGGCAAAAAAACAGCAATTATGGGCCGGGCCTCCGGTTAATAGGTTAGTCCCAAAAATAATATAAAAGTGGACAATAAAGCCCAATATTGCCCAAAACAGTAGATAGCATAGCATGGAGCAATCAAAAATTATAGATATGTTGGAGACGTATCAAGCATCCCCAAGCTTAATTCCTGCTCGTCCTCGAGTAGGTAAATGATAAAAACAGAATTTTTGATGCGGAGTGCTACTTGGCATAATTTCAATGTAATTCTTCTTAATTGTGGTATGAGTATTCAGATCCGAAAGATTCAAGACAAAAGTTCATATTGGCATAAAAATGATAATACTTCAAGCATACTAACTAAGCAATTATGTCTTCTCAAAATAACATGGCCAAAGAAAGTTCATCCCTACAAAATCATATAGTTTAGTCATGTTTCATCTTTGTCACACAAGAATGCTCTCATCATGCACAACCCCGATGACAAGCCAAGCAATTGTTTCATACTTTAGTAATCTCAAACCTATAAACTTTCACGCAATACATGAGTGCGAGCCATGGATATAGCACTATGGGTGGAATAGAATAATGAAGGGGTTATGTGGAGAAGACAAAAAGGAGAAAGTCTCACATCAACGAGGCTAATCAATGGGCTATGGAGATGCCCATCGATTGATGTTAATGCAAGGAGTAGGGATTGCCATGCAACGGATGCAGTAGAGCTATAAATGTATGAAAGCTCAATAAAAGAAACTAAGTGGGTGTGCATCCAACTTGCTTGCTCACCAAGACCTAGGGCACTTGAGGAGGCCCATTGTTGGAATATACAAGCCAAGTTCTATAATGAAAATTTCCCACTAGTATGTGAAAGTGACAAAACAAGAGACTCTCTACTATGAAGATCATGGTGCTACTTTGAAGCACAAGTGTGGTAAAAGGATAGTAACATTGTCCCTTCTCTCTTTTTCTCTCATTTTTTGGGCCTTCCCTTCTTTTATGGCCTTTCTCTTTTTGGGGGGCCTTCTCTTTTTTTATGGCCTTCCCTTTTTTTATTCCTCACTTGGGACAATGCTCTAATAATGATGATCATCACACTTCTATTTATTTACAACTCAATGATTACAACTCGATACTAGAACAAAGATGACTCTATATGAATGCCTCCGGCGGTGTACCGGGATTGCGATGATGCATGAGTGACATGTATGAAAGAATTATGAGAGGTGGCTTTGCCACAAATACGATGTCAACTACATGATCATGCAAAGCAATATGACAATGATGATGCGTGTCATAATAAACGGAACGGTGGAAAGTTGCATGGCAATATATCTCGGAATGGCTATGAAATGCCATAATAGGTACGTATGGTGGCTGTTTTGAGGAAGATATAAGGAGGTTTATGTGTGAAAGAGCGTATCATATCACAGGGGTTGGATGCACCGGCGAAGATTGCACCAACTCTCAATGTGAGAAAGGGCAATGCACGGTACCAAAGAGGCTAGCAAGGATGGAAGGGTGAGAGTGCGTATAATCCATGGACTCAACATTAGTCATAAAGAAATCACATACTTATTGCAAAAGTCTACAAGTCATCAAAAACCTCGGCACTACGCGCATGCTCCTAGGGGGATAGATTGGTAGGAAAAGACCATCGCTCGTCCCCTACCGCCACTCATAAGGAGGACAATCAAATAACACCTCATGTTTCAAATTTGTTACACAATGTTTACCATACGTGCATGCTACGAGACTTGCAAACTTCAACACAAGTATTTCTCAATTTCACAACTACTCAACTAGCACGACTTTGATATTATTACCTCCATATCTCAAAACAATCATCAAGCATCAAACTTCTCTTAGTATTCAATACACTCATAAGAAAGTTTTATTAATCTTGAATACCTAGCATATTAGGATTAAGCACATTACCATGCTGCTTAAGACTCTCAAAATAATATAAGTGAAGAATGAGAGTTCATCTATTTCTTCAAAATAAAACTAACACCATGCTCTAAAAGATATAAGTGAAGTACTAGAGCAAACAACAAACTACTCCGAAAGATATACGTGAAGATCAATGAGTAGTCGAATAATTATGCAACTATGTGAAGCCTCTCTAACATTTAAGAATTTCAGATCTTGGTATTTTATTCAAACAGCAAGCAAAGCAAAATAAAATGACATTCTAAGAATGGCAAACATCATGTGAAGAAGCAAAAACTTAGGATCAACCGAAACTAACTGATAGTTGTTGAAGAAGAAAGGTGGGATGCCAACCGGGGCATCCCCAAGCTTAGACGCTTGAGACTTCTTGAAATATTATCTTGGGGTGACTTGTGCATCCCCAAGCTTGAGCTTTTGTGTCTCCTTAATTCCTCTCATATCACGGTCTCCCTAAATCTCAAAAGCTTCATCCACACAAAACTCAACAAGGACTCGTGAGATAAGTTAGTATAAACCATTGCAAAAACCTTATCATACTCTATTGTAGAAAATCACTAAAATTATTATTCAACATTGCATACTAAATGCCTCTGCATATTTAATAGTCCTATTCTCAAATAGAATCATTAAAGAAGCAAACATATGCAAACAATGCAAACATAATAGCAATCTGCCTAAACAGGACAGTCTGTAAAGAATGCAGCAATATCCATACTTCCCTAGCTCCAAAAATTATGAAAGAAAATTACCACTGTAGTAAATTTATCAGATCTTAATATGCAAAAGGTTTCAACATTTTATCACATTCTGACTTTTCTAGGGAATTATTGCAACAGCGGTAAACTTTCTGTTTTCAGACAGCAACATGAAGACTTGTAAAATAGGCATTGTAAAGGCTATCAATGCCACTTTTATTGAAATAAAAGATGCAAAACATTGTTCTAAATAACAGCAAGCAAATCCTAACAAAATAAATTGACACTCCAAGCAAAACACATATCATGTGGTAAATAAAAATATAGCTTCAAATAAAGTTACCGATGAACGAAGACAAAAGAGGGGATGCCTTCCGGGGCATCCCCAAGCTTAGGCTCTTGGTTGTCCTCGAATATTAGCTTGGGGTGCCTTGGGAATCCCCAAGCTTAGTCTCTTTCCAATTCTTATTCCATAGTCCATCGAATCTTTACCCAAAACTTGAAAACTTCACAACACAAAACTTAACAGAAATCTCGTCAGCTCCGTTAGCGAAAGAAAACAAAACACCACTTCAAGGTACTGTAATGAACTCATTATTTATTTATATTGGTGTTAAACCTAATGTATTCCAACTTCTCTATGGTTTATAAACTATTTTACTAGCCATAGATTCATCAGAATAAGTAAACAACACATGAAAAACAGAATCTGTCAAAAACAGAACAGTCTGTTGTAATATGAATCAAACGTATACTTATGGAACTCATAAAATTCTCAAATAAATTTCTGGACCTGACGAATTTATCTATTAATCATCTGCAAAAGGAATTAACTAAATATAACTCTCCAAATAAAAATGGAAGCAATTCTCGTGAGCGCTAAAGTTTCTGTTTTTTACAGCATGATCAACAAGACTTTCCCCAAGTCTTCCCAAAGGTTCTACTTGGCACAAACACTAATTAAAAGCATAAAACCACATCTAAACAGAGGCTAGATGAATTATTTATTACTAAAAAGGAACAAAATGTAAGGAACAAAAATAAAATTGGGTTGCCTCCCAACAAGCGCTATCGTTTAACGCCCCTAGCTAGGCATGATGATTTCAATGATGCTCACATAAAGGCTAAGAATTGTAACATAAAGAGAGCATTATGAAGAATATGACTAGCACATTTAAGTCTAACATACTTCCTATGCATAGGGATTTTGTGAGCAAACAACTTATGGGAACAAGAATCAAATTGCATAGGAAGGTAAAGCAAGCAAAACTTCAAAAATTTAAGCACATAGAGAGGAAACTTGATATTATTGCAATTCCTACAAGCATATATTCCTCCCTCATAATAATTTTCAGTAGCATCGTGAATGAATTCAACAATATAACCAGCACCTAAAGCATTCTTTTCATGATCTACAAGCATAGAAATTTTATTACTCTCCACATAAGCAAAATTCTTCTCTTGAATAGTAGTGGGAGCAAACTCAACAAAGTAACTATCATGGGATTGAAAATTGAAATCAAGATGACAAGTTTCATTGTTATCATTATTCTTTAAAGCATACGTGCCATCACAATAATCATCATAGATAGGAGGCATGCTTTCATCATAATAAATTTGCTCATCAAAACTTGGGGGACAAAAAATATCATCTTCATCAAACATAGCTTCCCCAAGCTTGTGGCTTTGCATATCATTAGCATCATGGATATTCAAGGAATTCATACTAACAACATTGCAATCATGCTCATCATTCAAATATTTAGTGCCAAACATTTTATAGATTTCTTCTTCTAGCACTTGAGCACCATTATCCTTTCCATCATACTCATGAAAGATATTAAAAAGGTGAAGCGTATGAGACAAACTCAATTCCATTTTTTATAGTTTTCTTTTATAAACTAAACTAGTGATAAAACAAGAAACTAAAAGACTCGATTGCAAGATCTAAAGATATACCTTCAAGCGCTAACCTCCCCGGCAACGGCGCCAGAAAAGAGCTTGATGTCTACTACACAACCTTCTTCTTGTAGAAGTTGTTGGGCCTCCAAGTTCAGAGGTTTGTAGGTCAGTAGCAAATTTCCCTCAAGTGGATGACCTAAGGTTTATCAATCCGTAGGAGGCGTAGGATGAAGATGGTCTCTCTCGAGCAACCCTGCAACCAAATAACAAAGAGTCTCTTGTGTCCCCAACACACCCAATACAATGGTAAATTGTATAGGTGCACTAGTTCGGCGAAGAGATGGTGATACGAGTGCAATATGGATAGTAGATAATAGTTTTTGTAATCTGAAAATATAAAAACAGCAAGGTAACTAATGATAAAAGTGAGCGTAAACGGTATTGCAATGC
>NC_053024.1:313470915-313483257 GCF_003073215.2 Triticum urartu
CAAGAGAGAGATTCTACATCATTTCTGATCAACAATATGTCAACAACATATACTCATCAGAAATTCTATAGTGCTCCCACTCACTTCTTTGGAAATACAAGTTTCTCATAAACTTTGTATAAACCCAAAATCTTTGATCATCTCATCAAAGCATACATTCCAACTCCGAGATGCTTACTCCAGTCCTTAGAAGGATTGCTGGAGCTTTGCATACTTATTAGCATCTTTCAGGATTGACAAAACCTTCCGGTTGTATCACATACAACCTTTCCTCAAGAAAATCGTCGAGGAAACAATGTTTTTTGACATCCTATCTGCAAGATTTCATAAATAATGCAGTAATCGCTAATATAATTCCAACAGACTCTTAGCATCGCTACGAGTGAGAAAGTCTCACCGTAGTCAACTCCTTGAACTTGTCGGAAAACATCTTAACGACAAGTCGAGCTTTCTTAATGGTGACTTACCATCATTGTCCGTCTTCCTTTTAAAATCCATCTAACTCAACAGCCTTACGACCATCAAGTAGTTCTTCCAAAGTCTACACTTTGTTTTCATACATGGATCCTCTCTCGGATTTTATGGCCTCGAGCCATTTATCGGAATCCAGGCCCACCATCGCTTCTCCATAGCTCGTAGGTTCATTGTTGTCTAGCAACATGACTTCCAAGACAGGATTACGTACCACTCTGAAGTAGTACGCATCCTTGTCATCCTACGAGGTTTGGGAGTGACTTGATCTGAAGTTTCATGATCACTATCATAAGCTTCCACTTCAATTGGTGTAGGTGCCACAGGAACAACTTCCTGTGCCCTTGCCACACACTAGTTGAAGAGACGGTTCAATAACCTCATCAAGTCTCCACCATCCTCCCACTCAATTCTTTCGAGAGAAACTTTTCCTCGAGAAAGGACCCGATTCTAGAAACAATCCCTTATTGCTTTCGGATCTGAGACAGGAGGTATACCCAACTGTTTTGGGTGTCCTATGAAGATGCATTTATCCGCTTTGGGTTCGAGCTTATCGGCCTGAAACTTTTCCACATAAGCGTCGCAGCCCCAAACTTTTAAGAAATGACAGCTTAGGTTTCTCTAAACCATAGTTCATACGGTGTCATCTCATCGGAATTACGTGGTGCCCTATTTAAAGTGAATGTGGTTGTCTCTAATGCTTAACCCATAAACTATTGTGGTAATTCGATAAGAGACATCATGGTATGCATCATATCCAATAGGGTGCAGTTATGATGTTCGGACACACCATCACACTATGGTGTTCCAGGCTGTATCAGTTGTGAAACAATTTCCACAATGTCTTAATTCTGTGCCAAACTCGTAATTCAGATATTCATCTCTATGATCATATCATAGATATTTTATCCTCTTGTCACGACGATCTTTCAACTTCACCCTGAAATTACTTGAACCTTTCAATAATTCAGACTCGTGATTCATCAAGTAAATATACTCAACATCTACTCAAATCATCTGTGAAGTAAGAACATAACGATATCCACTACATGCCTCAGCACTCATTGGACTGCACACATCAAAATGTATTACTTCCAACAAGTTGCTTTCTAGTTCCATTTTACTGAAACCGAGGCTTTCAGTCATCTTGCCCATGTGGTATGATTTGCATGTCTCAAGTGATTCAAAATCAAGTGAGTCCAAACGGTCCATTTGCATGGAGTTTCTTCATGCATATACACCAATAGACATGGTTCGCATGTCTCAAACTTTCAAAAGAGTGAGCCAAAGATCCATCAACATGGAGCTTCTTCATGCGTTTTATACCGATATGACTTACGTGGCAGTGCCACAAGTAGGTGGTACTATCATTACTATCTTTTGGCATGAACATGTGTATCACTACGATCGAGATTCAATAAACCATTCATTTTAGGTGTAAGACCATTGAAGGTATTATTCAAATAAACAGAGTAACCATTATTCTCCTTAAATGAAATAACCGTATTGCGATAGACATAATCCAATCATGTCTATGCTCAACGCAAACACCAATCTCGATGGTAGAGGGAGCGTGCGATGCTTGATCATATCAACATTGGAAACACTTCCAACACATATCGTCAGCTCACCTTTAGCTAGTCTCCGTTTATCGTAGCTTTTATTTCGAGTTACTAACACTTAGCAACCGAACCGGTATCTAATACCCTGGTGCTACTAGGAGTACTAGTAAAGTACACATTAACATAATGTATATCCAATATACTTCTATCGACCTTGCCAGCCTTCTAATCTACCAAGTATCTAGGGTAATTCTGCTCCAGTGGCTGTTCCCCTTATTACAGAAGCACTCAGTCTCGGGTTTGGGTTCAACCTTGGGTTTCTTCACTAGAGCAGCAGCTGAATTGCCGTTTCTGAAGTATCCCTTCTTGCCCTTGCCCTTCTTGAAACTAGTGGTTTCACCAACCATCAACAATTGATGCTCCTTCTTGATTTCTACTTTTCGTGGTGTCAAACATCGCGAATATCTCAAGGATCATCATATATGTCCCTGATATATTATAGTTCATCACGAAGCTCTAGCAGCTTGGTGGTAATGACTTCGGAGAACCATCACTATTTCATCTGGAAGATCAACTCCCACTTGATTCATGATTGTTGTACTCAGACAATCTGAGCACAAGCTCAACAATTGAGCTTTTCTCCCTTAGTTTGCAGGCTAAGAAAATCGTCGGAGGTCTTATACCTCTTGACGTGGGCACGAGCCTGAAATCCCAATTTCAGCCCTCAAAACATCTCATATGTTTCGCGACGTTTCAAAAACGTCTTCGGTGCCTCAACTCTAAACCGTTTAACTGAACTATCACGTAGTTATCAAAATCGTGTATGTCAGATGTTCGCAACATCCACAGACAAACGTTCGAGGTTCAGCACACTGAGCGGTGCATTAAGGACATAAGCCTTCAGAGAAGCAATGAGGACAATCCTCAGTTTACGGACCTAGTCCGCATAATTGCTACTATCAACTTTCAACTAAATTTTCTCTAGGAACATATCTAAAATAGTAGAACTAAAGCGTAAGCTACGACATAATTTGCAAAGATCCTTTTGACTATGTTCATGATAATTAAGTTCATCTTAATGAACTCCCACTTAGATAGACATCCCTCTAGTCATCTAAGTGATACATGATCCGAGTGAGCTAGGCCGTGTCCGATCATCACGTGAGACGGACTAGTCAACATCGGTGAACATCTTCATGTTGATCGTATCTTCTATACGACTCATGCTCGACCTTTCGGTTCTGTGTTCCGAGGCCATGTCTTCACATGCTAGGCTCGTCAAGTTAACCCTAAGTGTTTTTGCATGTGTAAATCTTGCTTACACCCGTTGTATGTGAACGAAAGGATCTATCACACCCGATTAACACGTGATGCTTCGAAGCGACGAACTGTAGCAACGGTGCACAGTTAGGGGAGAACACTTCTTGAAATTTTAATGAGGGATCATCTTATTTACTACCGTCGTACTAAGTAAACAAGATGCATAACATGATAAACATCATATGCAATCAAATAGTGACATGATATGGCCAATATCAATGTAGCTCCTTTGATCTCCATCTTGGGGCTCCATGATCATCTTGTCACCGGTATGACACCATGATCTCCATCATCATGATCTCCATCATCGTGTCTTCTTGAAGTTGTCTCGTCATCGACATGCAAGTCGTGATTCCCTTGACAAGAACATGATCAATCTCATACATCACATATATCATTCATCACATCCTTTTGGCCATATCACATCACATAGCATACCCTGCAAAAACAAGTTAGACGTCCTCTAATTGTTGTTTGCATGTTTTACGTGGCTGCTATGGGTTTCTAGCAAGAACGTTTCTTACCTACGCAAAACCACAACGTGATATGCCAATTGCTATTTATCCTTCATACGGACCCTTTTCATCGAATCCGATCCGACTAAAGTGGGAGAGACAGACACCCGCTAGCCACCTCATGCATCTAGTGCATGTTTGTCGGTGGAACCGGTCTCACGTAAGAGTACGTGTAAGGTTGGTCCGGGCCGCTTCATCCCACAATACTGCCGAATCAAGATAAGACTAGTAACGGCAAGCATATTGAACAAAATCAACGCCCACAACTACTTTGTGTTCTACTCGTGCATAGAATCTACGCAATAGACCTAGGTCATGATGCCACTGTTGGGGAACGTAGCATAAATTCAAAATTTTCCTACGTGTCACCAAGATCTATCTATGGAGAGACTAGCAACGAGGGGAAGGAGAGTGCATCTACATACCCTTGTAGATCGCTAAGCGGAAGCGTTCAAGTGAACGGGGTTGATGGAGTCGTACTCGTCGTGATTCAAATCACCGATGATCCTAGCGCCGAACGGACGGCACCTCCGCGTTCAACACACGTATGGAAGGGAGACGTCTCCCATGACTTGATCCAGCAAGGAGGAGGGAGAGGTTGATGGAGATCCAGCAGCACGACGGCGTGGTGGAAGTAGCGGGATTCCAACAGGGCTTCGCTAAGCGCTGCGGGAGGAGGTAGATGTGTCACGGGAGGGAGAGGGAGGCGCCAGGCCTTAGATTGGTTTGCTCCTCCTTTTCCCCACTATATATAGGGCCAAGGGAGAGGGGGAGGCGCAGCCCTTGCCCCTTCCTCCAAGGAAGGGTGCGGCCAAGGGTGGGGAGGAGTCCATCCTCCCCAAGGCACCTCGGAGGTGCCTTCCCCTTGTAGGACTCTCCCCTTTTTTTCCTCTCTTGGCGCATGGGCCTCTTGGGGCTGGTGCCCTTGGCCCATATAGGCCAAGGCACACCCCCTACAGCCCATGTGGCCCCCCGGGGCAGGTGGCCCCACCCGGTGGACCCCCGGGACCCTTCCGGTGGTCCCGGTACAATACCGGTGACCCCGAAACTTGTCCCGATGGCCGAAATAGCACTTCCTATATATAATTCTTTACCTCCGGACCATTCCGGAACTCCTCGTGACGTCCGGGATCTCATCCGGGACTCCGAACAACATTCGGGTTACCGCATACTAATATCTCTACAACCCTAGCGTCACTGAACCTTAAGTGTGTAGACCCTACGGGTTCGGGAAACATGCAGACATGACCGAAACATTCTCCGGTCAATAACCAACAGCGGGATCTGGATACCCGTGATGGCTCCCACATGTTCCACGATGATCTCATCGGATGAACCACGATGTCAAGGACTTAATCAATCCCGTATACAATTCCCTTTGTCTATCGGTATGTTACTTGCCCGAGATTCGATCGTCGGAATCCAATACCTGTTCAATCTCGTTACGGCAAGTCTCTTTACTCGTTCCGTAACACATCATCCCGTGATCAACTCCTGGTCACATTGCGCATATGATGATGTCCTACCGAGTGGGCCCAGAGATACCTCTCCGTCACACAGAGTGACAAATCCCAGTCTCGATTCGTGCCAACCCAACAGGCACTTTCGGAGATACCCGTAGTGCACCTTTATAGCCACCCAGTTACGTTGTGACGTTGGACACCCAAAGTATTCCTACGGTATCCGGGAGTTGCACAATCTCATGGTCTAAGGAAATGATACTTGACATTAGAAAAGCTTTAGCATACGAACTACACGATCTTTGTGCTAGGCTTAGGATTGGGTCTTGTCCATCACATCATTCTCCTAATGATGTGATCCCGTTATCAACGACATCCAATGTCCATGGTCAGGAAACCGTAACCATCTATTGATCAACGAGCCTAGTCAACTTAGAGGCTTACTAGGGAATGGTGTGTCTATGTATCACACATGCATCTGAGTTTTCCTATCAATACAATTAGGCATGGATAATAAACGATTATCATGAACAAGGAAATATAATAATAATCAATTTAATTATTGCTCTAGGGCATATTCCAACAAAAATCCCATTTTCTGTCATGATTTTTTGTCATAGAAGTAGGAGCCCACCACATCTATGTTGATACCGGGTTTTGTCACAATTATCGTCATAGAAGTGTCATATGTATGACAAAATTTTTTTTGTTCGGCCCAAAATGTCACGGATGTGTCTTTTTTTGTAGTGTAGTCATAGGGTGAACCTTCACTGTACAGTAGGGCCAGAGGGCTTGCTTGTGAGTGGATGTAGCATTGCGGTGAGGGCGGAAGCCGACTGGAGTCTCAAGCCCGTGATCTTCCACATCAAGTAACTCCATGAAGGCCTGCCACTTGATGGAAAGCAACTTGCCATTGGTCATCCAAGTCAGAGTCCTGTCGGCATCAGTTCCAAGATGAACGGTAGCAAAGAATTGAGCCACCAAATCTGCATCAAAATCCTTGTTGAACTGCATGATCCTGAGAATGTTCAGCTGAGAACACATCTGAAGGGCTTCGCCAAAGTACTCAGGGTCCTTCTCCATAGCATCCGTGTCGATGGAGCGTACATCAACATAGAGATTCTTCTTGGCCTTGATCACATCAAAATAGATGGCAAACTGAAAGCGGTTCCAGAACGGGCGGTTGACCAAAGTGGGATCTTGGTCTTCCTCATAGGGGTTGCAGCGACGCTTGGCCCAGAACTCCTTGGCAGTCATCTCAGTCACAGTCTTTCCCTTTGGCTTGTTGGCGGATCTCTTCGACTGCTGAGGTGGCGGTGGAGCACTTGAGGTTGCGCCTGCTGGCGGCGGTTGAGTACTAGAGGAACCACCTACTGACTCAGAAGTGCGGTAGCGCTTTGACTTGCACGAGGGTTGACACGGACGGCGGATGATCATACCGGCATTCCATGGCAAGAGGAAGTGGGGATCGACTCCACCGAAGGAAATGGAGAGGGACGACATGAAAATGGCGGCCGGCCGGGCCCCTCCTGGCGAGAGGTTGCAGGAGCAACGAGGAAGACGAGGGGGTGAATGGGTATGGGGGAGAAGCAACTCCCCCTGCCCCGACATAACCCCCGATCGCCTCCGCAGCGGTAGTACTGCTGGGGTGGGCGGTAGTACCGCTTGACGCTTGTCAGCGAGTACCGCTCATGCAGCGGTAGTACCGCTCTGCCGCAAAAAGGCCGACCAAACCGGGCAGAACACAAGAGAAGAAACCGAGACAAAACGAGAACACACACACACAAAAAAACCGACAAAAAGAAAGAAGACACACACCTCTCCAAGAGAGGACGGTGGCCGAGGCCACCTATGTTTGAGTTCAGAGGTATGGCGCCGGAAGATTTTAACCTTGGGCCCATGACCAACACTCATCTTTGAAGCACAAGTACCATAAAAAATGGCTAATGTGAAAGAGTTTGGTTAGTTTATGCATTATGGGGGGAGGGAAAGTTCATTGAGAGAACAACACTCCCCCTATGTCCATGCCTACACCTAAACTAGACAACAAGTTGAGTGAGGTGGGGTGTGCAAGGGTTCAAGTCACATTGCTCGAATCAATGATATTTAGCTCATGCCTTAACTCGCGAAATCTTGCTTCATCCAAAGGCTTCGTGAAGATATCTGCAAGGTTATCATGAGTGTTGACATAGTTGAGCTCGATCTCCCCTCGCCTAATGTGATCCGGATGAAGTGATACCTAATCTCAATATGCTTTGTCTTGAAGTGTTGCACCGGGTTGAGAGAAATCTTGATGGCACTTTCATTGTCACACCAAAGAGGCACTTTGTCACAAGTGACACCGTAATCCTTTAAAGTTTGCCTCATCCATAAAAGTTGTGCACAACAACTACCGGCGGCCACATACTCGCTTCGTGGACGAGAGAGACACACAACTTTGCTTCTTGGAAGACCAACTCACCAAAGAGCAACCAAGAAATTGGCACCCTCCGGAAGTGGACTTCCTATCCACTTTGTCTCCCGCCCAATCCGAGTCCGAATAACCTACAAGCTTAAAGTTTGCTCCTCTTGGGTACCAAAGGCCAAAGTTTGGGGTATGAGCCAAATATCGAAAGATTCGCTTGACCGCCACAAAGTGACTTTCCTTAGGTGCGGCTTGAAACCGTGCACAAATTCCCACACTCAACATGATATCCGGTCTAGATGCACAAAGGTAAAGCAAGGAGCCAATCATGGAAGCGATATACCTTTTGATCCACCGCTTTACCATTGGGATCTATGTCAAGTTGGCACTTGGTGGCATGGGAGTGGAAGCCGGCTTGACATCACTTAGCTTGAATCTCTTGAGCATGTCTTGAGTGTATTTGGCTTGGTTGATGAAGGTTCCTTCTCTCCTTTGCTTCACTTCGAACCCGAGAAAGAACTTCAACTCTCCCATGGAAGACATCTCGAACTTTGAGGTCATGAGAGCGGCAAATTCCTCATTGAAAGCTTTGTTAGGGGAACCAAAGATAATATCATCAACATATAATTGGCACACAAACAACTCCCCTTTGACCTTCTTAGTAAAAAGAGTGGGGTCGATTAGCCCAACTTCAAAACCACGGTCTTGTAACAACTCGGTAAGGTGGTCATACCACGCACGTGGGGCTTGTTTAAGGCCATAGAGTGCCTTATCGAGTTGATACACATGATCGGGAAAGTAGGGATCCTCGAACCCGGGGGGTTGCTTGACATAAACCAATTCATTAATAGGACCATTAAGAAAAGCACTCTTCACATCCATTTGTTGTAACTTAAAGTTATGATGAGAAGCATATGCAATCAACATGCGAATGGATTCAAGACGAGCAACGGGAGCAAAGGTTTCACCGTAGTCGATACCCTCGACTTGGGAGTAGCCTTGTGCTACCAAACGAGCCTTGTTGCGAATGATAATCCCATGAGCATCTTGCTTGTTCTTGAATATCCACTTGGTTCCAATGACATTGTGGTTCCCCGTTGGCCTTGGCACCAATCTCCACACTTTGTTGCGCTCGAAGTTGTTGAGTTCTTCATGCATGGCATTGAGCCAATCCGGATCTTCGAGCGCCTCATAGACCTTTTGGGGTTCAACACAAGAGACAAACGCGTGATGTTCACAATAGTTTGCTAATTGTCTATGAGTGCTTACCCCCTTTCTTAAGCTTCCAAGCACATTTGTCATGAGATGATCCTTGGTGGAGAGCTTGGAAGCAACCTTGGCGGCACGACGCTCCAATTCCTCCTCGGGGGTGAGACGAGGAGTGGTCACTTGATCATCTTGAGCGTCGTCTTGAGCTTGTTCTTGATCTCGTGGAAGCTCTTGATCTTGAACTTGCTCGGAGGAGGGAGCTTGACCTTGGGCATCACTTGATGTTACAACACCATCTTGAGATTGATCTTGCCCTTGGTCTTGTTCTTGAGGTTGAGGGCCCTCACTTTGTTCTTCGGAAGCGTGTGGGTCTTGGGTTGGTGAAGGTTCCACTTGAGTAGAACATTGTCCTTCTCCTTCGGCCACAAGGGGTTCCTCAATGGGTAGGATATGACCAATACCCATTCTTCTTATGGCTTGGGGAGGAATTTCATCACCTACATCACAAGTACCACTTTGCTCCACTTGGGAGCCGTTATTCTCATCAAACTCCACGTTACACTTTCCTCAATAAGTCCGTGGACTTATTGAGAACACGGTAAGCATGAGAGTTTGTAGCATAACCAACAAATATGCCCTCATAAGCTCTAGCCTCAAATTTAGACAAACGAACACCTTTCTTGAGAATGAAACACTTACACCCGAACACCCGGAAGTACTTGAGGTTGGGCTTGTTACCGGTGAGTATCTCATATGGAGTCTTGTTCAAGCCTTTGCGGAGGTAGAGCCGATTAGATGCATGGCACGCGGTGTTGATGGCTTCGGCCCAAAAGTTGTAGGAGACTTGAACTCCGCCATCATGGTCCTTGCCGCATCCATCAACGTCCGGTTCTTCCTCTCCGCTACACCATTTTGTTGAGGGGTATAAGGTGCGGAATATTGATGCTTGATTCCCTCATCACTCAAAAACTCATCCAAGGTGTAGTTCTTGAACTCGGAGCCGTTGTCACTTCTTTTGTCAAGATCTTTGCATTGTGTTGTCGTTGAGCTTCATTTGCAAAGTCGATGACGGTTTGTTGGGTCTCGCTCTTCCTCTTGAAGAAATATACCCAAGTGTATCTTGAATAGTCATCTACAATCACCAAGCAATACTTTCTACCCCCAAGACTATCAAAGGATGGAGGTCCAAAGAGATCCAAGTGAAGGAGCTCCAAAGGCCTCTTCGAGTAGATGATAGTCGTGGGAGGGTGAGCCTTCTCATGTAGCTTTCCTTCGATGCAAGCACTGCAAGCACGATCTTTGGCAAAACTAACATTTGTTAGTCCACGGACATGGTCCCCCTTGAGAAGACTTTGCAAAGATCTCATATTGACGTGGGCTAAACGGCGATGCCAAAGCCATCCCACGTCAACTTTAGCCATTAGGCATGTCGCGGTCTTAGTGGGTCGCTTCGAAAAGTTAATCACATAGAGACCGTTCTCGACATGCCCAACAAAGGCTACTTTAAGAGTCTTGCTCCACAAGAGGGCCACGGAATCAATATCAAAGAAAGTGGCAAAGCCCATGAGTGCTAGTTGACGAACGGAAAGTAAATTGTATGCAAGGGACTCAACAAGCATGACCTTCTCGATCGTAAGATCATGAGAAATGACAACTTTGCCGAGTCCCAATACCTTAGAAGACGAGGCATCACCCCACTCACATTGGTGGGCATGGATGGAATCTTTTGCACGTCCACCACCAAGTCCTTGCTTCCGGTCATATGATTAGTAGCTCCACTATCGAGCAACCATGATCCCCCACCGGAAGCAAACACCTACAAGAGATCAATGCTTGGTTTTAGGTACCCATTTTGTAATGGGTCCTTTGATGTTAGTAACAAGGGTCTTAGGAACCCAAATAGACCATTCAATGTACTCATAAGGAGAACCAACAAATTTGGCATAAACATGCCCATCTCTAGCGGCACAACACATAGAAGGGTTAAAGTCGCCGGCTTTGTTGGGAAGGGGAGCGTTTCCCTTCTTGGCATCACTACCCCTCATGAAGTTTTCTTCTCCTTAGTAGCACCCTCACCCTCCTTCACAAAGGTTTGCTTGAGAGGAGGAGGTCGTTTGGCCTTGTCATTCTTCTTCTTGTTCTTGGACTTGGGCACGTACCCAATCCCTTCCTTGGCCACAACTCCCTTTTGGTTGGTCAAGAGGTCGTTGAGGCTCTTCTCGCCTTGTATGCAAGACACAAGACCTTTCTCAAGTTGCACCTTTAGCTTAGCGTTCTCCTCAACAAGATGCACATGCTCACAACACGGGTTAGTAGCATTTGCATTATCAATTAACATCATACGAGGAAAAGTGGCTTTCTCCTTGGTTAGCTTTACTTGAAGTTGATCATGAGACTCTTTGAGGCTAGCATGAGCACCCTTCAAGACCTTGTGAGCCTTGTCAAGTAGATCAAACTCCTCTTTGAGTCTAGCAAGATCAACCCCAAGTTTGGCCTTCTCGGAGTTTAGCACACGAGAAACAAACGAGAGCATGATCAAATCTTTCTTTAACTTAGCATGATCAACGTTGTGTGACTCCTCAAGAGCCAAACGAAGACCACGCTCTTCCTCAAGAGCATTGGAAAGATCCGAAATCTCATCGGCATAGTCACGACTATGCCCCTCCATCTTGGAGATAGTATCTTCGTGAGCCTCGATCACGTCATTGGCTTCACCAAGTTGTTCCAAGAGAGCAACAAAATGCTTCTTGTTTTACCCTTGAGTTTACCCATAAAGGACTCAAACTCATTTTCCTCCACATTAGGTCCCTCACATTCATCAATGCAATCCGTCAAGGAAGGATTATTAATGATGGTAGCTTTGATGTTGGGAGTTACCTTGTTGGTGGCTTTAGCCATGAGGCACTTGGCGGTGATGTTCTCATTGGGTGAGTCGAAGAGAGATATTCGTGGAGTTTTTGCAATGGCAACGGAGGCCATGGCAACCGACTCACCATCTTCATCATCATCATCATCATCCTCATGGTACTCTTCTTGAACCACCAACGCCTTGTGAGGGGTTTTCTTGGTGAAGTTGCTCTTGTTGGGGAAAGACTTGGCTTTGTCCTTTCGAATGAGCTTGCCACCATTGTCTTCCCTCTTCTCATACGGGCACTCCGCAACAAAATGACTCACATTGCCACAATTGTAGCAAGTCCTTACACGTTGCTTGCTCTTCGTGCCACTTGAGTTGTTCTTGTTGAAGTTTGGCCTTGAGTTTTTCTTGCTCCAAAATTGCCTTGAAGCAAGTGCCATGTGTTCATGATAGGCATACTTTGTATCTTCGGGGTTGCTTTCCTCTTCTTCCTCTTCTTCTTCTTCAAGCAAACCTTGGCCTTCAATGCAAGGTTGGGCTTCTTTGC
>NC_053024.1:313484257-313511622 GCF_003073215.2 Triticum urartu
AGTTATAGGAACATGTATAAGTCATGAAGAAAGCAATAGCAACATACTAAACGATCGGGTGCTAAGCTAATGGAATGGGTCATGTCAATCAGATCATTCAACTAATGATGTGACCTCGTTAATCAAATAACAACTCTTTGTTCATGGTTAGGAAACATAACCATCTTTGATTAACGAGCTAGTCAAGTAGAGGCATACTAGTGACACTCTGTTTGTCTATGTATTCACACATGTATTATGTTTCCGGTTAATACAATTCTAGCATGAATAATAAACATTTATCATGATATAAGGAAATAAATAATAACTTTATTATTGCCTCTAGGGCATATTTCCTTCAGAACAGGACCCCGTGGTGTGGTGGAGGGCTGGATGAACAGTAGACGGTGGAGGGGTGCCCGTGGAGGGGTGGATGAACAGGACCCCATGGTGTGGAGGGCAGGATGAACAGTAGACGGTGGAGGGGTGCCCGTGGAGGGGTGGTTGAACAGGACCCCGTGGTGTGGTGGGCTGGATGAACAGTAGACGGTGGAGGGGTGGTTGAACAGTAGCCGGTGGAGTTGCGCGCGGTGGAGGCTGGATGAACAGGAGCCCGTGGAGGCTGGAGGAGGTCGACGGTGGATGAGCAGTAGCTTGTGGAGGCTGGAGGGGGTCGACGGTGGAGATGAACAGTATCCCATGGAGTCCCGTTTTGCGGTACGCCACACCCCTCCCGATGAACATGACCCCCGTTTCGACCATAGCGCTCCAACACAAGTCCGTTTCCTCCGTTTTGCGGTACGCCACACCCCTCCCGATCAACAGGACTCCCGTTTCGACCGTAGGAGGTCCGTTTCCTCCGTTTTGCGGTACACCACACCCCTCCCGATCAACAGGACCCCCATTTCGACCGTAGGAGGTCCGTTTCCTCCGTTTTGCGGTACGCCATGCCTCGTTTCCATCGCCTGTTCCGTCCAAGCCCCCCCGATGAATACGACCACACATTCCGTTCCGACCCAACCGCGTTGCCTCCCGATGAACACGACGCATTCCGTTGCCTCCCCATGAACACGACGCATTCCGTTGCCTCCCCATGAACACGACGCATTCCGTTGCCTCCCCATGAACACGACGACGACGCTATTTCTCCATTCCGACCCAGCCATGTACACGAGCCCTCGCCGTACGTATGCGCGAGTAGGCGTTCGATACCCCGCCCGTATGTACACATACGTGGCCGTATTTTCTTTCTTGCACCCTGGCCGCTGTACGTACTTGTACATGCTACATGCGCGCCTCTACTACGACACGTGCACGTCTCTACATCCACCAGTATATATGTACGTACACGTTCGCGACCAGACTGACAACGCTACGTACGCTTCGACCAGGTGGGTCCCGACTGTCAGGCACTTCTTTGCCTGCGAAGATGTAGCTGGTGGGTCCCAGCAGTCAGGGGGGCGAAATACGGTGGCCCGTCCGGTGGGTCCCCGCTGTCAGGTGGAGGAATAATTATTTTGCACGTAATAAGGAGGCACTTCCTTGCTGCGGCCGTGGACCCAGCTGTCAGCCTCTCCATGTACGTCCGATGGAAGCCGTTCCTTGACCACGTTGACCACGCCGCACCGAGAGCACCAGGGCGGTGGACAACAGCGAGGCCTAGGAAGGGGACGACGAGGAGCCGGGGAAGACGCGACAGTTGTTTCCCACACGGAGGGGAGTACGACTATACGAGGGTTTACTGGTTCGTCTGCCGTCGCCGGAGAATAACAGCAGGTGTGGGTGAGTAGAGGGATGGCTAGAACAGCGATGGGAGTACGGTCGGGCGGTGAGGCCTGCGCGGCAGCACAGCCGGCCACGAGGAGGAGGGAGCAGGCAGTCCCGCCGACGCTTGTTTGAGCGGCTGGAGCAGGAAGAGCAAAGATTGAAGAAGCACGACGGCCGTTGGATGGACATCCAACAGTCAGTGCTTGTGCGTCAACCTTTTTTTAGGAAAGCCTCAAATCTATGGAAAACAGCATACAGCCCATCTGCCATTATTTCTAATAATTTACAGCCCATTTGCTAATTCTTAAGGTTTTTTTGGAGCCCATATCCTTTTTGTTAGCATTGCAGCCCATATTGTGACAACGGTTAAAAAATTATATGAAATTTTGCATATTTCGGTGCGGACCGAACTGTTTTTAATCCCGAAATTTTGACTCACATTCAAACTGATTTTAAAGATAAATGTATATCAATATAAAATACAACAAATTCTCCACGCATAAAAATTAATGTAATTTAAAATCTTGAAATGAAAAAAAGATATTTGAAACTAATTGCCGGTTTGATGTGTTTTAAAAATGTACAACCCATTTCTCATTACTGATGGGCCATTTTCTCGGCTAGCCGAATGAAAGCTCTCCTTGTCTTGAAAGATTTGCAGCCCAACAGGCCTGACAAAGCGACTTACTTGGCAAATCACAAAAAATTGGGCTGTGGCCGTGGACCCAGCTGTCAGCCTTTCCACGTACAGTACTCTTCTGATGGAAGTCGTTCCTTGACCATGTTGACCACGCCGCGTGGAGAGCACCACGGCGGTGGACGACGGCGAGGCCTAGGAAGGGGACGACGCGGCAGTGGAAGCCCGCGCGGAGAGGACTACGAGGGTTCACTGGTTCGGCTGCGGTGTGAGGCTGCCGTCGCCGCAGGGCCTGGCCAGCAGTGGGAATAGTAGGGGGCGGTGAGGCCTCTGCGGCAGCACAGCCGACCACGGGAGGCAGGAGCATGCGGCACGACCAGTGCTGCTTTGGGCGGCTGGAGCAAGAAGACCAGAGGTTGAAGAAGCACTACGGCCGTTGGATGGACATCGTACTGTCACTAGAGCTAGAATCGTTCATATTGACTAAGTTGACAAAGCCCTTTGTCCCCGTCAACTTAGTAGGCCCACAAGTCAGCCTCCCAGCAAGGTGGGTCCCAACTAGCCGGGGGAGTATTCATTTTTTTGTGCGTAATAAGGAGGCACTTCCGGTGGTCCCAGCTGACAGCGGGGGGAACGTTTTTTTCACGAAATACGGTGGCCCGTCCGGTGGGTCCCAACAGTCAGGGGGAAATGATTTTTTCGCAAAATACTGGTGGCCCGTCCGGTGGGTCCCTGCTGTCAGGTGGAGGAATAATTATTTTCCGCGTAATAAGGAGGCACTTCCTTGTGGCTGCCGTGGACCCAGCTATCAGCCTCTGCACGCACAGTACTCTTTCGATGGAAGTCGGTCGTTGACCACGTTGACCACGCCGCGCCGAGAGCACCAGGGTGGTGGACGACGACGAGGACTAGGAAGGGGACGACTCAGAGCCGGGGAAGACGCGGCAGTGGATGCCCACGCGAAGAGGAGTACGAGGGTTCACTGGTTCGGCTGCAGTGTGAGGCTACTATCGCCGCAGATTAACAGGGGGTGTGGGTGAGTAGAGGGATGGACTGGCCAGCGGTGGGGGTAGTAGGGGGCGGTGAGGCCTCCGCGGCATCACAGTCGGCCACGTGAGGCAGGAGCACGCGGCACGACCGACGCTGGTTTGGGCGGCTGGAGCAAGAAGACCAGAGGTTGAAGAAGCACTACGGCCGTTGGATGAACATCGTACGGTAACAGGAGCTAGAATCGTTCATATTGACTAAGTTGATAAAGCCCTTCGTCCCTGTCAACTTGGTAACCCCACAAGTCAGCCTCCCACTATGCTGGGTTCCAGCTGACAGGGGGAATATTCATTTTTTTGTGCATAATAAGGAGGCACTTCCTTGCGTGCGAAGATAGCTGGTGGGTCCGACATGTCAGCGGGGGGCACTTTATTTCGCGAAATACAGAGGCCCTTCCGGTGGGTCCCAGATGTCAGGTGGAGGAATCATTATTTTGCGCGTAATAAGGAGGCATTTCCTTGTGTGCGGCCGTGGACCCAGCCGTCAGCCTCTCCACGCACAGTCTACTTCCGATGGTGTCGTTCGTTGACCACGTTGACCATGCCGCACCGAGCGCATCCAAGGTGGTGGACGACGGCAAGGCCCCGGACAGCAACGAGCCAGAGATGGGAAGACGCGGGAGTAGAGTCGCAGACGGAGAGGTGTACGAGGGTTAACTGGTTCTAGTGCGGTGTGGTTCGGCAGTCGGTGGAGAAGAACAGGAGGTGTGGAGGGGTGGAGGGATGGCCTGGCCAACGGTGGAGTAGCGCTTCATAGCGAAGCGTGCTAAGCAGAGCTGCTAGCAGCAGGAGGCGGGAGGTGGTCCCGGCGGCGCTGGAGGAAGAAGACGAGAGATTTAAGATGCATGCCTGTCGTTGGATGTAAATCCAACGGCTAACATGTCAGAATCATTTGTTGACTAAATTGACAACGACTTGCATTGGCTTCGACCTATTGGCCCACATTTCAGCCTCCAAAAATGTGGCACGTATTCAACCCATTTTTTCAGAATTTACAGCCTTTTTTGCGCGGTAGAATTTACAGTCAATTTGATCTTTTTTTTGAATTACAGCCATTAGCTGGGCTGGGTGAACAAATAATGTAGCGTCCATGCGGCCCGTTTATTTTATTTCCTAAAAAATTACAGGCCCTTTGCACTTTCTCGAAATACACGATTTTGCTGGGCTGATTCTAATTATAATGTTGGGTTGGGCCGGCAATGTTATCAAAAAATAAAAAGGGGCTGAGCATTTTGTTATAAATATATTTAAATAATAAGTGATATTATTACATTCGTCCTTAAATCTTACCAAGCTTTTGTACACAATCACTAGGATTTTCGTGCCAAAACAATCCAAGATTTTATTTGCTAAGAAATTATTTTTATAAGTTAATAAGATGTGGGATATTGTTTTCTTACATATGTAATTATCTGTTAAATATATGATAACAATAAAAATAATATATAATAACATATGAAATATTTTTTTTAGAAAAACAGGGAGCATCTCCCCGGTTCCATTGCTGAGAACGAAACCACAACATATTCTGATACAGCAGCTCAAAGAGCACTTCGAAAGCAAAGGTAGAAAAGCTACAAACTAGGGGGGAGGGGTGGATGAACAAGTTCTCTGAATAACACAAATCACCAGAGCGGTGCCAAAGGCAGAGCGGATAGAGCACTCAAATGACACAAGGAGGGTCCAGCGAAGCCTTCATGGTCTTCAGCCGAGGGGCCGTGTCAGCCTGCGGCGACTAGTAAGCAAGCGGAGACACCGGGCTGGAAGGCGTAGCATGGTGGATGTCCCTCTTTTTCGGTGCCAGATGCCCATCATCTTCATCAGTGATCTTGAGACGAGCCCACGGGTCCAGCCCCAGAGCAGGTCGAGCCTTGTTCAGCCACAAGTGATCGCCAACGGTTTCTGGAGGGATCTTGTTAGGGTTTCCACGAAGCTCATCAACTTGTCCTTGTCCGATCCATTGTGATAGGGGAAATTCATCGGAGTTCCTGGTTCCTGCTCATCCTCTAGCCAGATGTTGTCTCTCAGGAAGCAGAAATAACCACCAGACAGCTCAATTGAAGCAGATTGCAAGCCTAATTTCAATCTTCTGCAGATTTGGGGGAGAGGTAAGGTAGGGGATCCACCTGCTCCGGCTCCGGTGGCGTGCTGGTGGGCAGGAGTCTAGTCAAGCATTCCCATCTCGCAGCATGGCGTGGATCTCCTGAATTCACTTCTCCTTTCGCCCATCGAACGAACGCAATTGGCGGCTCACTGGGGTGGGGCATCCTTTGGTTCTCCGAGAAATCTCCTTCGAAGTAGATCCGCAGGGCTAGATTCAGCAGCTCCCAATCCACATGATCCTTGCACATCCGAGCATACCTGCGCGAGTGAGAGAACGGATTCGGTCCCTCCTCGGCTTCCTCCCTCGCAGCTTCCTCCTCTGCTTCCCTCCATTCACGCGTGCACTGGGTCCAGGAGAGAGCGTCGTCGCGGATCCGCATCGCCCGCTCCCTCCATCTCCTCCCTCGAGTCTCCCACAGCACCGCCGGTGCGACGGAGTCGAGCGGCTGGAGCATCCGCGGGAAGGCTTTGTAGACATGTGGGAGATGCATCTTGTACATCTGCCTATCTTCCAGCCATTCCCCCGTGGATATGGCTGGCGACTCCATGGGGCGCGCGAGCGGACTTGCTGAGGGGGGCAGGCGCGCCCGGAGTCAGGAGGCGGGGGGTGGCGGCGAGATCTATTTGCCAATTACTCCCTCCTTTTCGGTTTATAGGGCTCAATTCAAAAATCTCACCAACCAAGGTAGATGATGAATGGTGGAATACTTTTTGTAGTTTGCAAAAGCACCTAATTAATGCACTTGTTTTCCTCAAAAAATTATGTTTATCAATGCATAAATTGCAATGCATGCATGCATAAAGTACATGCATTGGTGTCGGGTGGTAGGTGCGACATATGCCAATGGGTGGCTTATCATTGTGGGAGCCAGTAAGACGTCGCCGGTGCATGGAAACGGGATGAGGCGAAGACATGCACGCCGGCGAATCTTACCCAGCTTCGGGGCTCTCCGTGGAGATAACACCCCTACTGCTGCTTTGCGGGGTCTCCGCATGATCACTAGATGGACAAGTAGCTACAAAATGCTCCTTGAGCTGTTCGGTGGAAGGAGGAAGAAGGGCACGACTAGCTTGCTTCTTCTCCTTGTGTGGTGTCTAAAACTAGCTGGGGGTCCAACCCTTTGCACGGGTGCCCCGGGGGTTTATATAGGCCTACCCCCCGGGGGTACAATGGTAATCCGACTCGGCGCGGGGCCCATCCGTCTGTGACTGCGCTCGCCGGCTTCTGCGCCGGCTGCTGGGGCCCGCCGACTGGTGGGTCCCGCCGGCTGCCGGCCCCTTGGTCGACAGGCAGGCCCCACTGTCCAGGACCTGGTCGGCGGCTGGTTACTGTTGCTCCATCTTGGTGACGTGGGCTTCGTCGTGGTAGGCGTGGCTACAGTGCCGCCGCCCGGTGAGCGATCGCTGTAGCCTCACCGCGTCTTGTCTCCTTAATGGGGCGTCTTCTTCGAGGGGGTGGCAAGCCGGCTGCGGGGAGCCGGCTCTGTCTTGGGCCGACTGGGGGAGGCGTGGCCGCCTTCGGGTGTCTCTCTGCCCGAAGGGGCCCACCGCCCGTGGGCCGCGCTGGTAGTCCGTCGTGGATGGCGTCAGGGTCGGCATGGCAACAGTGTTGCGCCGGGCGGGTCATGGTCACCCGTACGGCGCACTGTGCCGATCGTGCTCTGGGATTTGGGGGTGGCAGGCTTTACTGTAGCCACGCCCCGTCTCATCGCCGCTAGGTGGATGCAAACTTTGAGGGAACGGTCTCGACCGCTTTATGGGAGCCGGCTTCTTGGAGTCGGCCTCCTCGCGGCCGGCTTCTCGAAGTCGGCCCTCCCATGGCTTTCTTCATGAGGGCTAAAGTCGGGCCGCCTTCCGAAAGCCGGCCTGGGTGACAGCCAGCAAGGGGAAGGCGGCCCCATGTCTTGGATTCTTGAGAGCCTGACGGGCTCGTAATTTTTTCAGAAGGGCCAGGGGAAGCCGGCTAGGCTACCCATGGCTATTTACTCTGACAGTAGTCCCCGAAGCTGATCGAGCTTCGAGGCGGACAAAGGGACGAGAAGCTTGATCAGCTTCCTACCCTGAAGAGCCGGCTTTGCTGGTGTATGACAATTTCGGGGAGCCCTGCGTCTTGCAGGCGGGAAAGTGGTCGACCCGCGTGCTGACCGCGGGCCCTCCCGCGGGCCACGTGGCAGCGAGACCCTGCCAGCGCACGCGCGCGACGGGACACCGCCGCAGGCCCAGGCCCGCCACTCCTAGGCCTCGGCCCGAATGCTGATCTTCTGCGGCCCAGGTGGACCGCTCGCCTTCCCATGGCGATTTTATTTCGCCGTTAGGGCGCAATAAACACGGGACGTGGGGGAGTGGGCACGATCGATCCCCATGTTTCCCCACGCCGCGCCTCCTCGGCTCCGCCATGCGAGCCTATAAGTAGGGGGAGGAGGGGGAGAGACAGAGGTTCGCATGCTCTCTCTCGCTCCGCCCCTTCTCGTCCTCCTTTCTTCCTCTCGTTGCCGCCGCAGCCTCCCGTCTCAGCGCCGCCGCGCCGCCACATCGTCTTGCTCCCATGGCGCTGTCGAGCTCGTGGGATGGCTCCAACGTCCATGAGGACCATGTTGAGTTCCTCCGCCAGACTCGGCGCCTGCCCGATGCCAACCTCGTGCGGGTCCGCCTGGCGCCAGAGACGGAGATCTCACCGGCACCGGAGGAGGGCGAGCGGGTCGTCTTCTGCTCGCACTTCCTGCGCGGCTTCTGCCTTCCGGCGAGCGGATTCCTGCGCTCCTTCCTCGAGTTCTACGATCTTCAGCCGCATCACCTCACGCCCAACGCGGTGATGCTGCTGTCGGCCTTCGTCTTTCTCTGCGAAGGTTTCTTGGGGCTGCTCCCCACGCTGGAGCTCTGGGGGGAATTCTTCCAGAGAAAACTCGGCACCGTCATCACAGGCGTGCCCGCCCCCTGCGGGGCCTACATCGCCATGAGGAGGTCGGGCGAGAACAACCCGTTCCCGTCCATCCCCCTGATCCAGTCGGTGAAGATCTGGCAGAAGTCGTACTTCTACGTGAAGAACGTCGCCCAGCAAGGAGACCACGTCAACCTGCCGGCTTACGTAGCCGGCCCGCCGGCTGGGAGGCAGCCCTCATGGAGTTTCTGGTCCAGGTCACTGTCTCAGGCCAGGAACGCTACCGTCTCCCGGCTTCGGGTGATGATCCAGTCGGAAGGCCTGAGCGGGGCCGACTTGGTGGCCGCCTTCGTGGAGCGCTGGATACTTCCTCTCCAAAGCCGGCCCCACATGATGTGTCAGATGAGCGGCCGCTTCGACCCAAGCCGGCTGAGCACCAGGGAGATTCCTCATGCGGAGGTGTCGTACATGGTAAATCATATCTCCAATTGCAAGCTCGCCGAGGACTGGCGATACGGCAAGGTGCCGTATTCTCGCGCCAACCCTCCGCCCGTGGTAAGCTTTCCTCTCTTTCTTCTTTTTGTTGGTAGCCGGCTTTATGATGGCCGGCTTCTGATCGGTCGGTTCTTCTTAGCAGAACCCCCTTCTTCCGCCGACGACCGGGGCAGCAGGGATAGAACGCCAGTACGTCCCTGACCGCACGGTGGACGACGTCGACGACCCGGATTTGGGGGCGGCCGCCATGGAAGACGCCGTCGTGGGGGACGACGCCGAGCCCGGAGGCACAGGGCTTACCGCCAGCTTCGAGGACTGGCCGGATGATGCCAAAGCCGAAATCGCCCCGCGTCGCCAGCCGACGACCGACCATCAGGGCACGGGCTTGTCCACCGCGCCGGCTGCCAGCGGCGGCGCACAGAAGCACCGGGCCGCGTCAATCCTCTTCGGCAGTCGGCCGAAGAAGTCCAAAGCCTCCACCGCGGCGACCAAACGAGATGAGGCGGCCGTGAAAGCGGCCCGCTTCCGCAAGGCGGTGAAGCAGCCTCAGGCGGTCTCAGCGTAAGTCGTCGATTGCCTGGTCGCATGCTTTTCATCGTTCTCTCCTGTTCGAACATTCTTCCTGACCTTTTCCCGCTCGCTGGACAGGGCGCCGCTTTCCCTTGAGCGGGGTCCGGGCGGCTCCGTAGTTGGGCCGACTGGAGGGTCTTCGGGCTCCCGCCGCGTGGACCCCCGCGCCGACCTCAAGGAGGCCACGGAGCGAAACGCCCGTGAAGCACGAGAGGAGTGTGAGGCGGCGGAAAAAGCGGCCGCCCAGGCGGCGAGGGAGCAGGCCGACGCGGCAGCCAAGGCCCAGGCGGAGGCGGCGACCGCGGAAACGGAGGCGGAGGGTTCGCGTAACCAGCCTCCGCTGCTCACCATTCCCCTCCGAGCCGTGGCCCCTGACACCCCATTGCCCCTGGCGGAGGAAATCGTCCAAGACCCGCCGCTGATGGAGAGGAGGGAGGACCTCGTGGTCTTCGCGGGGAGAGCGCCACCGGCAGCGCCAATCGGAGCGGGCCAAGGCGGCCAATCGTCAGCGGCGCCAGAGGAGCCGGCCGGGGGTGAGCCAGAGGACGGAGCCGGCTTCGAGGTGCAGCCGGTGACGCGTCGGCGCGCAGTGGGAGGCGCCGCTCCGCTGGAGTCGCGCCGAGTTGCGGGCGCCGGCCAGTCGGCGGAGGCTCTGGAGGCGGCCAGCACCGCCACGTCCGAGTGGACTCCCAGCGGGTGGACTGGCGAGCTGAATGTGGCGGCTCAAGAGGTCCGGAGCCGGCTTCAAGCTCAGGCCGCCCTGCTGCAGCAGTACACCCAGGAGTTCCTGTCGACGCGGGCCGCCATCCGGGTGAGTCTTTCATTCTTGGCCGCTTTGGTCTCTTGATTTCTTCCGTGGGGGCGCGTCAGCGCACCCACTGGGTGTAGTCCCCGAGATTCGGGCCGACTGCTGAGCAGTCGGGTCGGATCTTTCTTGACGACTACCTTATTTTTGCTTCCTGTCTGAACTTCCAGGAATATCATAACTCCCGTGCTGCCGCCTTCAACTCCCAGGCTCAGGAGTTGGGTCGGAAGACCGACGACCTGGCCGACAGCCGAAGTAAGTGCTTGATCTTGTCTGTCTCCTGTGGGGGCGCGTCAGCGCACCCACTGGGTGTAGTCCCCGAGATTCGGGCCGACTGCTGAGCAGTCGGCTCGGATCTTCCTTGACGACTTTTTCCTTATTGGGTTTTTTTCGTGCTTTCAGGGGCCAACGCCGACTTGAGGAGGGAGCTCAGCGAAGCGCAGGCCGCCCTTTGTACCAAGGATGCTGAGTACGCTGCCTTGGTCCAGGAGCGTGACCGCCTGGCCAAGAAGTTGGCTGACCAAGAGGAGAGCCACAAGGCGGCCCTGTAGAAAACGCAGGATAGCGAGGCCGCCCTGAAGGCAGAGTTTGAGACCGAGGCCGCGAGCTGGGCTGAGACCCGGCGAGCGCTGGATGAAGGCTTCGGCCGCATCGAGGACTTGATCGACGGTAAGCCGCCTTCCTCGCTCCTCTCTTGCCCCTTGCCGCCTGGTTTTTGGCCTGACTTGTGCTGCTGCCTATTTTCTTGTGCAGACTACTTTCCCGGCTACTCCGCCTTCGCCGCCCAAACCATCGAGGCCCATCGCGAGGCGCGTCGTCAGGCGGGGGTCAACATCGCGCCGGACGCAAATCGGACGCTTGAGGAGCAGCTCTTGGCTGTCCAAGCACGGCTGCACCCGGCCCACCGGATGCTTCGCCAGCTCCAACGTGCCGGGGCGCATGTGTTGGCCGCCCTCTGGCCCGGTGAGACGATCCCCCGCACCCCAAGACGAACTGCCGACTGGCTGGAGGTCGCAGTCGGTCGCTTTGAAGCTTGGAAGGCGTTGGCGGCCCTTCTTGGAGCCGGGCGGGCGTTGGAGTTCGTTCGAGCTTGGTACCCAGGGTTGAACCTGGACCAGCTGTGCACTTGGCGACTGGAGGCCGACGCGGAGCTGGAGGAGGTGCGGCCGGCTATCGCCCAGCGTGCTTCGACGATCGCCGAGTGCACCGACATCAGCGTTTTTGCACCTAAAATCAATGATGACGGCGTTGCCTAGCCGGAGGAGTGGTTCAGGCTGAACCCGGCGGTGGGCGAGGACTCGGCAGAGGAGATCGCCTCCAGCGACGAGGGCGAGGATGACGAAGAAGAGGACGATGAAGACGTCGAGCCGGCTAGTGGAACAACCGGCCGGCCTCAGGCTGACCGTGCCTCCAGCAACGAGGCGTGTGGAAGCGCGCCCTCTGCGGGAGGCGGTGATCAAGCCGAGGTTCGCCAGCCGGCCGCTCCTTCAGCCGGCACAACCGTCTCCGCCGACCAGCCCGGCTCGTCGGTCGCTCCGCCAGCTTGATCTGCCGTCCTTATTTTTCCTGCTTGTTGCCTTTTGAACAATCTTTATTAAGCTTTCGCAGTTCCACCCACTGGGGGTGTATCCAAACTATGTTGAATGCTGGCCTCTTGGAGGTATTTTGTGTAAATATTATTATGTGCATGTTTGGTTTCCATTCGCGTATGCTTTTTATCCATAGGCTTTTTCCTTTGCCGCCTTCCCTCTTTGGGGAGGCAAGTACTCAAGCTTTCTTGGATTGAAGTGAAGTGAATGGAAACCGGCCGGCCGGCTACTTTGGTAGTCGGTCGGTGGTAGGCGGCAAACCGGCTTTCGTTATATTAGTCCGTTGGTCCCTGGCCATTTTTCGTGTGGGCATCCTTTCCTGCTTTTGACTCTTGCCAGCCGGACAGCCGGTTCTTCAAACTGCGACTTTGGCAAGAGCTAAGCCTGGGTGTCGGCACACTACTTGTCTGACCGCGGGTAGGACTTCTAATATAACTCTAGTCGGCCAGTCCCTAGGCCAACTAGTCGAACCCTGTGCCGGACGGAACAAGTAAATGAAATAACAAGGTCATAAGCATGATACTTTTCATTTATAGATAAAAGATGGCAGTCCCCGAGCCCTCCTCGGGGGGCCTATTGTCTCGTATTTAGTACAAAAGTTAGCGTGATACATACTGCATTTCAACTGTAAAATCTTTGAAGGAGGTTGGCGTTCCATGGTCGTTCCGACTCCTTGCCGGAGTCGTCTCTCTTTCGTGCCTTCGGCTTCTGCGCGTCGATCAGGTAGTAGGAGTCGTTGCCTAAGGCTCTGCTGATGACGAAGGGGCCCTCCCAAGGGGCCGAGAGCTTGTGCTGGCCGGCTGTTCGCTAGATCAGCCGGAGCACAAGATTGCCCTCTTGGAAAGATCTTGGCCTGACCTTCCGACTGTGGTAGCGGCGCAAACCCTGCTGGTAGATGGCAGACCGGCTGAGGGCTAACAGCCGGCCTTCTTCCAGCAGGTCGACGCCGTCTTCTCGTGCTTCCTTGGCCTCCGCTTCCGTGTACATGGTTACTCGAGGCGAGTCGAACTCGATGTCAGTTGGGATGACCGCCTCGGCACCATACACAAGGAAGAAAGGAGTGAAGCTGGTTGACTTGTTTGGGGTAGTGCGCAGACTCCAGAGGACAGCCGGCAGCTCATCGAGCCAACAGCCGGCTGAACGCTCCAGTGGTACGACCAGTCGGGGCTTGATGCCGGAGAGGATGAGGCCGTTGGCTCGCTCGACCTGGCTGTTTGACTGCGGGTGGGCGACGGACGCTAAGTCCAGCCGGATACCTTGGGCTGTGCAGAAACGTGCCAAGGCTCCTTTGGCAAAATTCGTGCCATTGTCGATGATGATGCTGTGTGGCACGCGTACCGAGTTGTTATGTCTGCGATGAATGTCACAGCAGTCGGCCCATTCAGCTTCTTGATCGGCTTTGCCTCAATCCACTTGGTGAATTTGTCCACGGCGACGAGCAAATGCGTCATGCCGCCGCGCGCCGTCTTGAATGGGCCCACCATGTCCAGTCCCCAAACGGCGAAGGGCTAGGTGAGGGGAATGGTCTTGAGTGCCGAAGCCGGGATGTGTTGCTTGGAGCTGAAGAGTTGGCACCCTTTGCAATATTTAACTAACTCCTTGGCGTCATCCAAAGCAGTCGGCCGGAAGAAACCATGGCGGAAAGCTTTGGCGACGAGTGATCTTGAAGCCGCATGGTGGCCGCATTCTCCTTGGTGGATGTCTCTGAGGATTGCAATGCCCTTCTCTTGCTCGACGCATCGCTGGAGGACTCCAGTGACACTGCGCTTGATGAGCTCTTTGTTGACAATTGTTTATGCTCCGACTCGACGTTGGACTTGTCTTGCCTCTACTTCGTCGGCCGGCAGATCTTGGTTTACTAGGAAGTTGAGGATGGACTGAGCCCATGACGGAGCCGCGACTTCTCCTACTGCCAATGTGGCTACTGCCACCAGGGTGGGCGGGCTGGGTGGTGAAATGCTGGAGTCGGCCACCGGCTGTTGTGCTGGTGCAGTCCCCGGGCCGGCTACTGCAGTCCCCGAGCCGGGTGTGGCAGTCCCCGAGCCGGTTGCCGAAGTCCCCGGGCCGACTACTGAAGTCCCGGGGTCACCTGCTTGGTTCTTCAAGCCGGACCCGGCCGCGTCGGGGTCAGGCGGTACGAAGATGGAATCGGACTCTGGAGACGGCTTGATGGACGGCTTAAGGAGGCATTGTAGAGCGACGCCGGTTGGTATTGCTTGCCGAGTGGAGCCTATTCGAGCCAGGGCATCGGCTGGCTCGTTGTCGGCTCGCGGTACATGGAGGAATTCGCATCCTTCAAAATATCCGCTGAGTTGTTGAACCAGGAAGCGGTAGCTTGCCATATTTGCGTCCTTGGCGTCCCAGTCGCTGGATGATTGCTGAACCACCAAGTCTGAGTCACCATAACATAGGTCCGGCGGATGCCGAGTTCCTTGGCAAGCCGGAGCCCGTGTATGAGTGCCTCGTACTCGGCTACATTGTTGGAGGCGGCAAAGTGAATCTGCAGCGTGTATCTGAGCTTGTCGCCTTTGGGAGAGGTAAGGACGACGCCGGCTCCCAAGCCGGTGCGCATCTTGGACCCATCGAAGTGCATGCGCCAATGAGTGGAGTCGGGAGCCGGCGGTAGGTACTGGGTCTCGGCCCAGTCGACGAGGAAGTCGGCCAATGCTTGGGACTTGATGGCGGTGCGAGGCTGGTAGAAGATTGTGTAAGGGGCCAGCTCGATGGCCCATTTTGCCACCCGGCCGGATGCGTCCCGGCTGCCTATGATCTCGGCCAGCGGGGCGGTGCATACGACCGTGACGGGATGCTCTTGAAAGTAGGGCTTCATCTTGGACGGCTTAGGTAAAGACGATGTAGGTTGCTTGCTCGTCGGGGAATTCGTCGTGCATGGCACCGACTGCGGGCCGAGCGGCCGGAGGCGGCGGGCCGGCAGGCGGAGGCGGCGCGAGCCCCTCGCCTTTAGAGATTCGGGTGAGCCAATGGCACTTCCAGGTTGTGTGGTTGGACGGCTTCGCGCCGCTATGGAATTTGCACGGGGCGTCGAGAGTTTGCTCGTAGGAGAAAGCCGGCTGCCAAGCCGGCCGGCCGCCCTTGGGCTTCTTGGGCACGGGTCGCCCTTCAGGCAGCGCGTCTTCGACCGTGGACACCTGCCGACTGGCGGGAGGCGGCGCAAGGCCCTTGCGCTTGTGGTCGTTCGGGTGTGGGCGTCGGCCGGAATCCCCTGCCGGTGTCTTGGGCTCCGGGTTGAGTACTTTCCCGGACGCGTCTACCCGGAGCTCGGTCTTCATCGAAGAGTCGGTGGTGGTGTATTTGTCTGCTATGTCCAGAAGTTCGTCGAGGGTAGTCGGCTCGTCGCAGAGGAGCTTGTGCTTGAGGAGGGTACCTTCTCGGCACCCGGCAGTGAAGTATTCGATGGCTTGCACCTCGTGCACCCCCTCGCAAGAATTGCGGAGCTCGGCCCAATGCGTGAGGTAGTCGCGAGTGGACTCGGCTGGGCCCTGTACGCACAGGGAGAGCTGCCTGGGCTTGGGGGCCCGCTTGTAGGTGCTGGTGAAGTTGCGGATGAAAGCTTCGGTGAAATCTAGCCAGCTGTTGATGCTGAGAGGCTTGAGGCTGTTGAGCCCTGTCCGCGCTGTGCCTTGCAGCATGAGGGGCACGTACTTCACGGCAACGCGCCGGTTACCGTTGGCTATGCTGACCGCCGTGGAGTAGTCGATCAACCAATCTTCCGGCTTCACGGAGCCGTTGTAATTGGGCGTGTCTCTTGGGAGCGAGAACCCTTTAGGGAAAGGCTCGTCGCAGATGCGGGGGCCGAAACAAGGCGGGCCGACATCGTATTCTTCTTCCAGCGCCAGGGATCGCGCCAGGCGGTCGATCCGATGGCGGGCGTCGTTCTTGCCGACTCCTTCGCGGCGACCTAGTCGGCCGCTGAGAGTCGGGTGTGCTACTGGCGGCGGGGTGGGATATCTCTCTCCACGGGGTCGAGGCGGAGGCGGGTTGCCCCGCCATTCCATGGCTCGGGGATGGCCGTCCGTGTCTCGCTCGATGGAGATTCGGGTCCGGCTTCGGCTGGCCGCCGGCTCTTTCTCGCGCCGCGCGCGGGCGTTGCTCGTAGTCGGTGTCCGGGACGTCGCGACATGATCTCGGCGCGGGGGAGGGCTTCCCGCGCGGGCGTCGGCTTCGTGCCGCCGTGCGGCCGCGTCAGTCAGTTGCTGGATGCGCCGGGTCATGTGGGGGAGTTCTTCGGCCCCAAGCCGTCCAACTCGTCCACGGCCGCCTGGGCGGCACGCAAGTTCTCGAGCGGAGTGGCATAGACCGGGCGGTCGACTCCCAGCGTGTCGGCGATGACGGCGCCGCGTTGCTTGACAATGCCGGCCCGGCTTGGCCCGCCCGGGGCCGGCGTGCCGAAGGCGGCGTGGTCAGCTTCGCGCTGGTAGGCCTCAGTGAGGCATCTCACAGAAGCCAGCCTCCGGCCCTCTGCGAGGAGGGCGAGGCGGCACGCCTCCAGTGCTTCGTCGTCGGCATCAGCCGGGAGGGGGGTGGACAAGTCGTGGGCCGCCGCGTGCGGGGCGTCGTGGGCGCTCTCGTCGGCCGGGCCGCCATGGCCGATGACCATCACTTCGGTGGTGACAGTTGTTGGGGAACGTAGCATAAATTCAAAATTTTCCTACGTGTCACCAAGATCAATCTATGGAGTCATCTAGCAACGAGGGAGGAGTGGATTTACATACCCTTGTAGATCGCGCGCGGAAGCGTTCAAGAGAACGGGGTTGATGGAGTCGTACTCGTCGTGATCCAAATCACCGATGATCCTAGCGCCGAACAGACGGCACCTCCGCGTTCAACACACGTACGGAGCAGCGACGTCTCCTCCTTCTTGATCCAGCAAGGGGGGAGGAGAGGTTGATGGAGATCCAGCAGCACGACGGCGTGGTGGAAGTAGCGGGATTCCAACAGGGCTTCGCTAAGCGCTGCGGGAGGAGGAAGATGTGTCACGGGAGGGAGAGGGAGGCGCCAGGCCTTAGATTGGTTTGCTCCTCCTTTTTCCCCACTATATATAGGGCCAAGGGAGAGGGGGAGGCGCAGCCCTTGCCCCTTCCTCCAAGGAAGGGTGCGGCCAAGGGTGGGGAGGAGTCCATCCTCCCCAAGGCACCTCAGAGGTGCCTTCCCCTTTTAGGACTCTCACCTTTTTCCCATCTCTTGGTGCATGGGCCTCTTGGGGCTGGTGCCCTTGGCCCATATAGGCCAAGGCACTCCCCTTACAGCCCATGTGCCCCCCCGGGGCAGGTGGCCCCACCCGGTGGACCCCCGGGACCCTTCCGGTGGTCCCGGTACAATACCGATGACCCCGAAACTTGTCCCGATGGCCGAAATAGCACTTCCTATATATAATTCTTTACCTCCGGACCATTCCGGAACTCCTCGTGATGTCCGGGATCTCATCCGGGACTCCGAACAACTTTCGGGTTACCGCATACTAATATCTCTATAACCCTAGCGTCACCGAACCTTAAGTGTGTAGACCCTACGGGTTCGGGAGACAAGCAGACATGACCGAGATGACTCTCTGGTCAATAACCAACAGCGGGAGCTGGATACCCATGTTAGCTCCCACATGTTCCATGATGATCTCATCGGATGAACCACGATGTCAGGGACTTAATCAATCCCGTATACAATTCCCTTTGTCTATCGGTATGTTACTTGCCCGAGATTCGATCGTCGGTATCCAATACCTAGTTCAATCTCGTTACCGGCAAGTCTCTTTACTCGTTCCGTAACACATCATCTCGTGATCAACTCCTTGGTCACATTGCGCATATGATGATGTCCTACCGAGTGGGCCCAGAGATACCTCTCCGCTTACACGGAGTGACAAATCCCAGTCTCGATTCGTGCCAACCCAACAGACACTTTCGGAGATACCTGTAATGCACCTTTATAGTCACCCAGTTACGTTGTGACGTTTGATACACCCAAAGCATTCCTACGGTATCCGGGAGTTGCACAATCTCATGGTCTAAGGAAATGATACTTGACATTAGAAAAGCTTTAGCATACGAACTACACGATCTTCGTGCTAGGCTTAGGATTGGGCCTTGTCCATCACATCATTCTCCTAATGATGTGATCCCGTTATCAACGACATCCAATGTCCATGGTTAGGAAACCGTAACCATCTATTGATCAACGAGCTAGTCAACTAGAGGCTTACTAGGGACATGGTGTTGTCTATGTATCCACACATGTATCTGAGTTTCCTATCAATACAATTATAGCATGGATAATAAACGATTATCATGAACAAGGAAATATAATAATAACCAATTTATTATTGCCTCTAGGGCATATTTCCAACAGTCTCCCACTTGCACTAGAGTCAATAATCTAGTTCACATCGCCATGTGATTAACACTCACAGGTCACATCGCCATGTGACTAACACCCAAGAGTTCACTAGAGTCAGTAGTCTAGTTCACATCACTATGTGATTAGCACTCAATGAGTTCTGGGTTTGATCATGTTGCTTGTGAGAGAGGTTTCAGTCAACGGGTCCGAACCTTTCAGATCCGTGTGTGCTTTACAAATCTCTATGTCATCTCCTAGATGCAGCTACCACGTTCTATTTGGAGCTATTCCAAATAACTGTTCTACTATACGAATCCAGTTTACTACTCAGAATAATCTGGATTAGTGTCAAAGTTTGCATCGGCGTAATCCTTTACGACGAACTCTTTTACCACCTCCATAATCGAGAAAATTCCTTAGTCCACTAGTTACTAAGGATAACTTTGACCACTGTCCTGTGATCCGTTCTTGGATCACTCTTGTACCCCTTGACTGACTCATGGCAAGGCACACTTCAGGTGCGGCACACAGCATAGCATACTGTAGAGCCTATGTCTTAAGCATAGGGGACGACCTTCGTCCTTTCTCTCTATTCTGCCGTGGTCGAGCTTTATGTCTTAACTTCATACCTTACTACTCAGGCAAGAACTCCTTCTTTGACTGATCCATCTTGAACACCTTCAAGATCATGTCAAGGTATGTGCTCATTTGAAAGTACCATTAAGCGTTTTGATCTATCCTTATAGATCTTGATGCTCAATGTTCAAGTAGCTTAATCCAGGCTTTCCATTGAAAAACACTTTCCAAATAACCCTATATGCTTTCCAGAAATTCTACATCATTTCCGATCAACAACATATATTCATCAGAAATTCTATAGTGCTCCCACTCACTTCTTTGGAAATACCAGTTTCTCATAAACTTTGTATACACCCAAAATCTTTGATCATCTCATCAAAGCATACATTCCAACTCCGAGATGCTTACTCCAGTCCTCAGAAGGATTGCTGGAGCTTTGCATACTTATTAGCATATTTCAGGATTGACAAAACCTTCCGGTTGTATCACATACAACCTTTCCTCAAGAAAATCGTCGAGGAAACAATGTTTTGACATCCTATCTGCAAGATTTCATAAATAATGCAGTGACTGCTAATATAATTCCAACAGACTCTTAGCATCGCTACGAGTGAGAAAATCTCACCGTAGTCAACTCCTTGAACTTGTCAGAAAACATCTTAATGACAAGTCGAGCTTTCTTAATGGTGACATTTACCATCATTGTCCGTCTTCCTTTTAAAATCCATCTACACTCAATAGCCTTACGACCATCAAGTAGTTCTTCCAAAGTCTACACTTTGTTTTCATACATGGATCCTCTCTCGGATTATATGGCCTCAAGCCATTTATCGGAATCCAGGCCCACCATCGCTTCTCCATAGCTTGTAGGTTCATTGTTGTCTAGCAACATGACTTCCAAGACAGGATTACGTACCACTTTGAAGTAGTATGCATCCTTGTCATCCCACGAGGTTTGGTAGTGACTTGATCTGAAGTTTCATGATCACTATCATAAGCTTCCACTTCAATTGGTGTAGGTGCCACAGGAACAACTTCCTGTGCCCTGCCACACACTAGTTGAAGAGACGGTTCAATAACCTCATCAAGTCTCCACCATCCTCCCACTCAATTCTTTCGAGAGAAACTTTTCCTCGAGAAAGGACCTGATTCTAGAAACAATCCCTTATTGCTTTCGAATCTGAGACACGAGGTATACCCAACTGTTTTTGGGTTGTCCTATGAAGATGCATTTATCCGCTTTGGGTTCGAGCTTATCGGCCTGAAACTTTTCCACATAAGCGTCGCAGCCCCAAACTTTTAAGAAATGACAGCTTAGGTTTCTCTAAACCATAGTTCATACGGTGTCATCTCATCGGAATTACGTGGTGCCCTATTTAAAGTGAATGTGGTTGTCTTTAATGCTTAACCAATAAACTATTGTGGTAATTCGATAAGAGACATCATGGTATGCATCATATCCAATAGGGTGCAGTTATGATGTTCGGACACACCATCACACTATGGTGTTCCAGGCTGTATTAGTTGTGAAACAATTTCCACAATGTCTTAATTCCATGCCAAACTCGCAATTCAGATATTCAACTCTATGATCATATCATAGATCTCTTATCCTCTTGTCACGACGATCTTTCAACTTCACCCTGAACTTACTTGAACCTTTCAATAATTCAGACTCGTGATTCATCAAGTAAATATACTCAACATCTACTCAAATCATCTGTGAAGGAAGAACATAATGATATCCACTACATGCCTCAGCACTCATTGGATTGCACACATCAAAATGTATTACTTCCAACAAGTTGCTTTCTAGTTCCATTTTACTGAAACCGAGGCTTTCAGTCATCTTGCCCATGTGGTATGATTTGCATGTCTCAAGTGATTCAAAATCAAGTGAGTTCAAACGGTCCATTTGCATGGAGTTTCTTCATGCATATACACCAATAGACATGGTTCGCATGTCTCAAACTTTTCAAAAATGAGTGAGTCCAAAGATCCATCAACATGGAGCTTCTTCATGCGTTTTATACCGATATGACTTACGTGGCAGTGCCACAGGTAGGTGGTACTATAATTACTATCTTTTGGCATGAACATGTGTATCACTACGATCGAGATTCAATAAACCATTCATTTTAGGTGTAAGACCATTGAAGGTATTATTCAAATAAACAGAGTAACCATTATTCTCCTTAAATGAATAACCGTATTGCGATAGACATAATCCAATCATGTCTATGCTCAACGCAAACACCAATCTCGATGGTAGAGGGAGCGTGCGATGCTTGATCATATCAACATTGAGAACACTTCCAACACATATCGTCAGCTCACCTTTAGCTAGTCTCCGTTTATTCCGTAGCTTTTATTTCGAGTTACTAACACTTAGCAACCGAACCGGTATCTAATACCCTGGTGCTACTAGGAGTACTAGTAAAGTACACATCAACACAATGTATATCCAATATACTTCTATCGACCTTGCCAGCCTTCTAATCTACCAAGTATCTAGGGTAATTCTGCTCCAGTGGCTGTTCCCCTTATTACAGAAGCACTTAGTCTCGGGTTTGGGTTCAACCTTGGGTTTCTTCACTAGAGCAGCAGCTGAATTGCCGTTTCATGAAGTATCCCTTCGTGCCCTTGCCCTTCTTGAAACTAGCGGTTTCACAAACCATCAACAATTGATGCTCCTTCTTGATTTCTACTTTTGTGGTGTCTAACATCGCGAATATCTTAAGGATCATCATATATGTCCCTGATATATTATAGTTCATCACGAAGCTCTAGCAGCTTGGTGGTAATGACTTTGGAGAACCATCACTATTTCATCTGGAAGATCAACTCCCACTCGATTCAAGCGATTGTTGTATTCAGACAATCTGAGCACAAGCTCAACAATTGAGCTTTTCTCCCTTAGTTTGCAGGCTAAGAGAATCGTCGGAGGTCTTATACCTCTTGACGTGGGCACGAGCCTGAAATCCCAATTTCAGCCCTCAAAACATCTCATATGTTTCGTGACGTTTCAAAACCGTCTTTGGTGCCTCAACTCTAAACCGTTTAACTGAACTATCACGTAGTTATCAAAATGTGTATGTCAGATGTTCGCAACATCCACATACAACGTTCGAGGTTCTGCACACTGAGCGGTGCATTACGGACATAAGCCTTCTATGAAGCAATGAGGACAATCCTCAGTTTACGGACCTAGTCCGCATAATTGCTACTATCAACTTTCAACTAAATTTTCTCTAGGAACATAACTAAACAGTAGAACTGAAGCGCGAGCTACGACATAATTTGCGAAGACCTTTTGACTATGTTCAGGATAATTAAGTTCATCTTATGAACTCCCACTTAAATAGACATCCCTCTAGTCATCTAAGTGATTACATGATCCAAGTGAACTAGGCCGTGTCCGATCATCACGTGAGACGGACTAGCCAACGTCGGTGAACATATTCATGTTGATCGTATCTTCTATACGACTCATGCTCGACCTTTCGGTCTTCTGTGTTCCGAGGCCATGTCTGTACATGCTAGGCTCGTCAAGTTAACCCCAAGTGTTTTTGCTGTGTAAAACTGTCTTACACCCGTTGTATGTGAACGTAAGGATCTATCACACCCGATCATCACGGCGTGCTTCGAAACGACAAACTGTAGCAACGGTGCACAGTTAGGGGAGAACACTTCTTGAAATTTTAATGAGGGATCATCTTATTTACTACCATCGTTCTAAGCAAATAAGATGTATAAACATGATAAACATCACATGCAATCAAATAGTGACATGATATGGCCAATATCATGTAGCTCCTTTGATCTCCATCTTGGGGCTCCATGATCATCTATTACAAGAACATGATCAATCTCATACATTACATATATCATTCATCACATCCTTTTGGCCATATCACATCACATAGCATACCCTGCAAAAACAAGTTAGACGTCCTCTAATTGTTGTTTGCATGTTTTACGTGGCTGCTATGGGTTTCTAGCAAGAACGTTTCTTACCTATGCAAAACCACAACGTGATATGCCAATTGCTATTTACCCTTCATAAGGACCCTTTTCATCGAATCCGATCCGACTAAAGTAGGAGAGACAGACACCCGCTAGCCACCTTATGCAACTAGTGCATGTCAGTCGGTGGAACCTGTCTCACGTAAGAGTACGTGTAAGGTTGGTCCGGGACGCTTCATCCCACAATGCCACCGAATCAAGATTGGACTAGTAACGGCAAGCATATTGAACAAAATCAACGCCCACAACTACTTTGTGTTCTACTCGTGCATAGTAACTACGCAATAGACCTAGCTCATGATGCCACTGTTGGGGAACGTAGCATAAATTCAAAATTTTCCTACGTGTCACCAAGATCAATATATGGAGTCATCTAGCAACGAGGGAGGAGTGGATCTACATACCCTTGTAGATCGCCCGCGGAAGCGTTCAAGAGAACGGGGTTGATGGAGTCGTACTCGTCGTGATTCAAATCACCGATGATCCTAGCGCCGAACGGACGGCACCTCCGCGTTCAACACACGCACAGCCCGGTGACGTCTCCCATGCCTTGATCCAGCAAGGAGAGAGGGAGAGGTTGATGGAGATCCAGCAGCACGACGGCGTGGTGGAAGTAGCGGGATTCCAACAGGGCTTCGCTAAGCGCTGCGGGAGGAGGTAGATGTGTCACGGGAGGGAGAGGGAGGCGCCAGACCTTAGATTGGTTTGCTCCACCTTTTTCCCCACTATATATAGGGCCAAGGGAGAGGGGGAGGCGCAGCCCTTGCCCCTTCCTCCAAGGAAGGGTGCGGCCAAGGGTGGGGAGGAGTCCATCCTCCCCAAGGCACCTCAGAGGTGCCTTCCCCTTTTAGGACTCTCCCCTTTTTCCCATCTCTTGGCGCATGGGCCTCTTGGGGCTGGTGCCCTTGGCCCATATAGGCCAAGGCACTCCCCTTACAGCCCATGTGGCCCCCCGGGGCAGGTGGCCCCACCCGGTGGACCCCCGGGACCCTTTCCGGTGGTCCCGGTACAATACCGTGACCCCGAAACTTGTCCCGATGGCCGAAATAGCACTTCCTATATATAATTCTTTACCTCCGGACCATTCCGGAACTCCTCGTGACGTCCGGGATCTCATCCGGGACTCCGAACAACTTTCGGGTTACCGCATACTAATATCTCTATAACCCTAGCGTCACCGAACCTTAAGTGTGTAGACCCTACGGGTTCGGGAGACATGCAGACATGACCGAGACGACTCTCCGGTCAATAACCAACAGCGGGATCTGGATACCCATGTTGGCTCCCACATGTTCCACGATGATCTCATCGGATGAACCACGATGTCAAGGACTTAATCAATCCCGTATACAATTCCCTTTGTCTATCGGTACGATACTTGCCCGAGATTCGATCGTCGGTATCCCGATACCTTGTTCAATCTCGTTACCGGCAAGTCTCTTTACTCGTTCCGTAACACATCATCCCGTGATCAACTCCTTGATCACATTGTGCACATTATGATGATGTCCTACCGAGTGGGCCCAGAGATACCTCTCCGTTTACACGGAGTGACAAATCCCAGTCTCGATTCGTGCCAACCCAACAGACACTTTCGGAGATACCTGTAGTGCACCTTTATAGTCACCCAGTTACGTTGTGACGTTTGATACACCCAAAGCATTCCTACGGTATCCGGGAGTTGCACAATCTCATGGTCTAAGGAAATGATACTTGACATTAGAAAAGCTATAGCATATGAACTACACGATCTAGTGCTATGCTTAGGATTGGGTCTTGTCCATCACATCATTCTCCTAATGATGTGATCCCGTTATCAACGACATCTAATGTCCATGGTTAGGAAACCGTAACCATCTATTGATCAACGAGCTAGTCAACTAGAGGCTTACTAGGGACATGGTGTTGTCTATGTATCCACACATGTATCTGAGTTTCCTGTCAATACAATTATAGCATGGATAATAAACGATTATCATGAACAAGGAAATATAATAATAACTAATTTATTATTGCCTCTAGGGCATATTTCCAACATATTCTGCGTGTGCAAAACTGGCTTGCACCCGTTGTAGATGGACGTAGAGCTTATCACACCCGATCATAACGTGGTGTCTGGGCACGACAAACTTTGGCAACGGTGCCTACTCAGGGAGAACACTTCTTGATAATTTAGTGAGAGATCATCTTATAATGCTACCGTCAATCAAAGCAAGATAAGATGCATAAAAAGATAAACATCACATGCAATCAAAATATGTGACATGATATGGCCGTGATCATCTTGCGCCTTTGATCTCCATCTCCAAAGTACCGTCATGATTTCTATCGTCACTGGCATGACACCATGATCTCCATCATCTTGATCTATATCAATGTGTCGTCACATGGTCGTCTCGCCAACTATTGCTCTTGCAACTATTGCTATCGCATAGCGATAAAGTAAAGCAATTATTTGGCGCTTGCATCTTATGCAATAAAGAGACAACCATAAGGCTTTTGCCAGTTGCCGATAATTTCAACAAAACATGATCATCTCATACAACAACTTATATCTCATCATGTTTTGACCATATCACATCACAACATGCCCTGCAAAAACAAGTTAGACGTCCTCTACTTTGTTGTTGCATGTTTTACGTGGCTGCTACGGGCTTAAGTAAGAACCAATCTCACCTACGCATCAAAACCACAACGATAGTTTGTCAAATAGACTTCGTTTTAACCTTCGCAAGGACCGGGCGTAGCCACACTTGGTTCAACTAAAGTTGGAGAGACAGTCGCCCGCAAGCCACCTGTGTGCAAAGCACGTCGGGGGAACCGGTCTCGCGTAAGCGTACGCGTAAGGTTGGTCCGGGTCGTCTCATCCAACAATGCTGCCGAACCAAAGTATGACATGCTGGTAGGCAGTATGACTTATATCGCCCACAACTCACTTGTGTTCTACTCGTGCATATAACATCAACATAAATAACCTAGGCTCTGATATCACTGTTGGGTTTCGTAGTAATTTCAAAAAATTTCCTACGCACACGCAAGATCATGTGATGTATAGCAACGAGAGGGGAGAGTGTTGTCTACGTACCCACGCAGACCGACTGCGGAAGCGATGACGCAACGCAGAGGAAGTAGTCGTACGTCTTCATGATCCAACCGATCAAGCACCGAAACTATGGCACCTCCGAGTTCGAGCACACGTTCAGCTTGATGACGATCCCCGGACTCCGATCCAGCAAAGTGTCGGGGAAGAGTTCCGTCAGCACGACGGCGTGGTGACGATCTTGATGCACTACAGCAGCAGGGCTTCGCCTAAACTCCGCTACAGTATTATCGAGGACTATGGTGGCTGGGGGCACCGCACACGGCTAAGGAATAGATCACGTGGATCAACTTGTGTGTTCTAGGGTGCCTCTACCTTAGTATATAAAGGACTAGAGGGGGGGGGGAGGCTGGCCGGCCATAGGAGGCGCGCCAGGAGAGTCCTACTCCCTCTGGGAGTAGGATTCCCCCCCAATCCTAGTTGGAATAGGATTCGCGGAGGGGGAAAAGAGAGAGAGGGGGCCGGCCACCTCTCCTAGTCCTAATAGGACTAGGGGAAGGGGGAGGCGCGCAGCCCATGTAGGGCTGCCTCTTCTCTTTTCCACTAAGGCCCATCATGGCCCATTTAGCTCCCGGGGGGTTCCGGTAACCTTCCCGGTACTCCGGTAAAATCCCGATTTCACCCGGAACACTTCCGATATCCAAACATAGGCTTCCAATATATCAATCTTTATGTCTCGACCATTTCGAGACTCCTCGTCATGTCTGTGATCACATCCGGGACTCCGAACAACCTTCGGTACATCAAAATGCATAAACTCATGATATAACTGTCATCGTAACCTTAAGCGTGCGGACCCTACGGGTTCGAGAACAATGTGGACATGACCGAGACATGTCTCCGGTCAATAACCAATAGCGGGACCTAGATGCCCATATTGGCTCCTACATATTCTACGAAGATCTTTATCGGTCAGACCGCATAACAACATACGTTGTTCCCTTTGTCATCGGTATGTTACTTGCCCGAGATTCGATCGTCGGTATCCAATACCTAGTTCAATCTCGTTACCGGCAAGTCTCTTTACTCGTTCTGTAATACATCATCTCACAACTAACATCTTAGTTACAATGCTTGCAAGGCTTATGTGATGTGTATTACCGAGAGGGCCCCAGAGATACCTCTCCGACAATCGGAGTGACAAAACCTAATCTCGAAATACGCCAACCCAACATGTACCTTTGGAGACACCTGTAGTACTGCTTTATAATCACCCAGTTACGTTGTGACATTTGGTAGTACCCAAAGTGTTCCTCCGGTAAACGGGAGTTGCATAATCTCATAGTTATAGGAACATGTATAAGTCATGAAGAAAGCAATAGCAACATACTAAACGATCGGGTGCTAAGCTAATGGAATGGGTCATGTCAATCAGATCATTCAACTAATGATGTGACCTCGTTAATCAAATAACAACTCTTTGTTCATGGTTAGGAAACA